>NC_036864.1:10470173-10683769 GCF_002910315.2 Salvelinus sp. IW2-2015
TTTCAATATCTGTACGCTGTGTATTTTTCTGAAAGTTTTAAATAGAGTAATTAGTTATATGACGTTGGTCTCTGTAATTATTCTGGCTGGGTCGGCACCTTTTCAGAATGCAGCTGCAATGTAGAACTGTGATTTATACCTGAAAAATGCACATTTTCAAAAAAAAACTATGCAATACCATAAATATGTTATCAGATGTCATCTTATGAATTTGTTTCTTGGTTAGTGGCTATATATATTTTTATTTAGTCGAATTAGATTAGCTACTGACGCAGGGAAAACTGTTGGGAGTGAAAAAATCTCTCCTTTGCTAACGTGGTTAGCTAATAGATTTACATATTGTGTCTTCCCTGTAAAACATTTTAAAAATCTGAAATGGTGGCTTTATTCACAAGACCTGATCTCATCTGGTGTTCTGGACTTGTGATTTAATGATATTTAGATGCTACAAGTTACTTGTGACGCTATGCTAGCTATGCTAATCAGGTGGGGGTGGGTCGCACACACCTCTATCCACGCCACTCACCCCCTTTCCATTTCTGTACCTTTGTGTGTCTCCCTCAGAGGTAAATGGAATTATCGCTTTACAGAACAGGTGGACTTGGTGGAATTTAAGCTTTCACTGTATGTGCAATATGCATTTATTTCTAATAAAAATGCTTTAATGATGAGTCCATCACTAGTAGGATTTTCACTCCTCTTCCATCTTTCCATCGCTCACCCCTTTCACTGACCCTCTCCCCCCCTCTTTTCTTTAAGGTTGTAGTGTAGTTTCTACTCTGTATTTCTCACTTCGTTTTAGCAGGTACTGAGTGATGCTGTATATACCTGTATGTATCGTTTGAGACCAGCACATGGCATGCATTTATGATTCCCGTCTGTTACTATTAAAAATATACAAACTCCAGAGGACAAAAAAAGTGTGTTTAACTATTTTCTTCATTTATAGTCTGAAGACATTGGATTACAATAGGGCCTCTCTCTTAAAGGGAATGGCTGGCAGTGTTCCGTGCTTTTTCTTTCCAGTTTTAAGTGTTCACGGTATTTAAGATACGAATAATATAATTGCTTCTACATTTCACACATTGTATTCAGTATCTTTGGATGAGTGCTGTTCATTTTTTTTCTCCGTTTTTTTTAAGCCGTAGTATTAGCCAAGGTGTTGTCACAAAAATATCTTAGGTATTGCTAACCCAGTCCTTTTTACAATGTCTACATGCACTGTCAATGCCATGTGAGGAGTATTTGATGTCAGCCACCATCAAATAAAGTCCCTCCATCAAACACATTTTATGCATTTCAGTGGCCTTTTTAAGGATACTGTAGCAAAGAAAACAAGTTGCTGTAGTTGGACTGTTGGCCATCTCCTCTTTTGGTTTACATTTTTTCTGTTTTTCCTTTTTAAATTTCCCATCTTGTAAAATAGGCGTGTGGCTTCATACATGCGAGCTGTGCTGTGACTACCAACCACTGAAGAGTTCATTAAAAATAAACTTGTACATTGTAAAGCCCTTGTTGCTTATTTTCTTCTTGTCATTCATTACATTGTGCACTTGAAGGTGACTTTATAGCCCTTCAGGGATGCTAACCTGTCACTTCTCTGTGAATAGTTTGTCTTGACCTCTTTCTGCAGCGATACCTCCATAGCACAGCAGAATCATGCTACGAGAATGGTTTCTTGGGTTGTCTCAGCTGTGTTATGGACGTCCCCAACTCCAACAACTGGCTAAAGCTGTGGAGGACCTTCAAATATGTTGATGTCTGTCAACTACCTGTATTTTATTTAGGACAAACGAGTGTACATGTTTTTAGAAATGACAAGGTCTAGTTATTCCTATTCATGTTCACCAATAATGTTCAAGTTTATTTTCACCTACACAGAACGGAAACACCCAGCTCAGCTGGGGAGAGCCCAACAACCATGCTCCTCTAGGCCTACATCCACCACCTCAGGTTAGTTTGTTTCAACTGCAATAATAATGATGTGATATAGACCCATGTCAACCATGAATTAGTTTCTCCTGGCCCATAGGTTACTTTCAGGGTGAGGAACCATCTAACCTCGTCCCCAGGGCTGTTGCGCAAATAATCGTGGCATCGCAACGATTCAAAGTTGGACTTAGTGGGAGTGACTATACTGAGTGAAGTATTTCATTGAATGTTTGCGAATCACACGATTGTGAAGGCATGGGGAGGGTTAGGGGTGTGATTTGTCGCCACAGCTGATTAGGTTATTAAAGCAGCAGGTTAGGTGAATTAACGTAGCAGGTTATGAGAATGAGGTTAAGATTCGGAAAAGGGTTAGGCTTAAGCTAATGCTACAGTTGTCAACTATTGTCTCCGACGCGACCGCTAGATGGAGCTGTTATGCCTACGTCAACTCCCTCTAGCCTCAACAGTAGAAATGTAAACAAACCATATGTGGCCACAAATCATGTCTGCTTTTGGATACTCCATTATTGCAATATAACCGCTCCTACAGAGTGATTGCTAACTATGTCGAATCACCTTTTCTGATATTGTATGCTACCTTCTATAAGACAATTACGATTTTTATGTCCGGGTGCTTTAGACCCATTTTAGGGGAGCGGGAATACCTTGAAGAAAATGATCCCAGTAATCTTGAGCTGGGCGTTGCCTTGTCACTAGTGTTGGATCTACAAATGTTTGTCACTCCTGTGTTTGTGTTACAGTAATGAGCCCTCATCTGTCCTGGAGTGTTGTAACTGGTTGAGGAGCTTAATGTTGAGTGCTAGAACTGCATTGTGGGAAATGTAGTTTATAAACACCTTGCGGACCACCAGCCTAAATTGGAACCTATCACCGGGAAACATCCAGTGGTGTGCAGATATTTCACCTGAGGACAACTTGGTATTTGACCAGGAAATGCAGCTGATGAGCCAGACAGACACTTCCTGGCCCACAACAGCTGGGTGATGTCATATGACCCCCTGAGGAACTTTGCAGAGTCAGGTCAGCTGATAGTTCAGCAGTATTAGGTTCCAGGTCAGCTGATAGTTCAGCAGTATTAGGTTCCAGGTCAGCAGAAAGTGCTATTGTAACTGTGGCCTAGTTATAGGCCTAAAATTGTCATATCCAGTCTATACCAAAAAGGGGTGGTAAAGATTTACCTTCCCTGAGAAATGTGGGGGAGACAGCTTGAAGATGTGCTGAGGGCAGAGCTGATCTGCTGGTGGGAGGCAGCCTGGAGCTGTGGGCTCACATGAAGTAGTACACAAAGATCACGGCCTAACAATTTACAGGCATACGCCTGGACAACGGTCACTCCTCTCCACTTGCATGACCGAGAGTCTGCTGATCTGACTGTAGATCCACACATTCATATCTGCATATCCTGGTGAATGTTTTCCATAATACTCTTAAATTGAATGTACTGAGTATTACAGGTGTTACTAGGCCAACTTTGTCCTCTTGTTATTGCTGGAGGGGAAAAACATTGAAGTCTTTCAAGAAAAGGGGGCCCTTAGTCTTCCTGCCATCTTGTGTGAATGTACTATGGAACATCTAGATTAGAGCATTATGAACAATTACAAATGCTGTCAAATAAATGTAAGTACATACAGTGCTGTGGAAGGGGGCAAATACTTTATCACAGCACAGTATTTAAGAACAAATTGTAGCCCCAGGATTACTGTGATGTTCTCTGTAGGCGATGCTGGCAGCAGCCAAGGCGGTCAGACCTAACCTGTATGTGATAGTCTGGTCAGAGGCGATGCCTCTTCCCTATCGTGGTGTAGGATTGTACGGGGAACCCCCCCTCCTTTTTGCCAAGATAACAGCCTGCAAGTTGTCAAAAGTGCTCCACAGGGATATTGGCCCATGTTGACTCTGATGCTTCCCACAGTTGTCAAGTTGGTGGTGAACCTTTCTTTATACACATGGGAAACTGTTGAAGGTTAAAAACCTAGCAGTGTTGCAGTTCTTGACATAAACCAGTACGCTTGGCACCTACTATCATACCTCATTCAAAGGCACTTAAAGCAGGTGTTCTTAATGTTTTGTATATTAAGTGTATAACTATATTTTCCATTATCACCAGACTACCTTTGCACATTCACTTAAATATAAATAGATTTTGTTACTACATTTCCCAACACCCCCTTTTTTTCAGAGTTATTCCCACCATTAACCTGTTTGCTGCCTGGTAATTGACACGTCCCCCTCCGCTCTGTGTCAAAAAAAATATTTACTCTCTCTTGCCCAGCCTGTACCCCTTCCTATCTGTCTCCCTCGCCTCCTCTCGTCTCATATCTATCTCTCTTTCTATATCCTCTTCCTCTTATCTCTCTCCAATCTCACTCTTCCTCCATTCCCCAACCTTGCCCATGTTGCATTGTGTGCCCTGGCCTGTGTGTGTGGTGTGGTGTGTCTGTGCTGTATGTAGTACATGCTGGAGAGAACTCGCTAGCTGAAGCCGGACCTGTATATGGTGGCTGAGCTGATCACGGGCAGCGAGAAGCTGGACAGATCTGGGACCAGACTACATAATCTGTTAGAAATGGAAAAAGAAATGTTCACGGTTTCTGTTTTGCTTAAACATGTGACATGGATATGTGTTCGTGAAGTTGGGTATTGCCTTTGTTGATAGTATGAAATGCCTTATGAAATATTGATACACAGGAAATTAAATTAATCTGCAATTGATCGTCTCTTGGCTAAAATTGCCTTGGTGGTAATATTTAAAGTGAACTATGAATAAATTGACCGATTCATTCAGGTTGAGTTCTTATTAAAAACTGCAATGACCATATTGGCTATAACCATTTGCCTATTTTATCTAGTTGCTACAATAACAATATCCTCGCTCTCTCTCGCGCTCACCCTCTCTTCCTCAGGGACTGTCACGTGGAAGGCAGGCTGGTCTACACATTTGGTGGAGAGCCTGTGGGCTCGTTCGTTCAGCCTCAGACGTCTAGTGCCCTCTATCGCCCACGCCATGTTCCTGGACGTTACCCATGACAACAATATGATCCAATTCACAAACCTATCAATATAACGCCTTGTAACCCCTACTGCCTCCGATCTGGCGGAATCACTAAACACATACTGTATTTGTGAATGTTGGAGTGTGCCCCTGTCTGTAAATTTAAAAAGCTTAAAAAAAATATGGTATCTGGTTTGCTTAATGTGAGGAATTTGATCTATAACTTTTACTCAAGTATAACCATTTTTGTATTTTTTTCCACCATTTACTTCAGTAAAAAAAAAAAAACTTTCAAAAAGAGATGGTGGTTCTGGAGGCTAGGACTGTGGAGTGGATCAGATCTCTGGGTCAAACCAGAGTCTGCCTAAGCACACAGAGATCAGAGAACACATCCAGGTAACATGAGAACAGCACCATAGAATTACAGCTTTACATCCCAGCTAGGGTTACAGGTGTGTCTCTGTATATGCCTGGCATGTACACAATGGGCTTGAACAAAATGGGCAATTACATTTTTAAGGCATGAGAACACAGGGATTGCTGTGTGATAACTCAGGGCTGTTCTTAGACCTGAGGTTTTGTGCTTGGGTCACTTCAGTCTAAACACATGTACATGAGTTATATTCCTTTTGTAAGGCACGGCTAGTACCATTTTTTTGTACTGGAACTGTCCAGCTACATGACAGCAGGATTGTGAAGCAGGCTGACGTCGCTGGTAAGGGCCGCAGTGAATTTTAAGCATATTACATTTGAACAGCTCACTCTGGTAGTGTGACTATTGTTCAGGTAAGTAAGAATACAATGTCCTATTGGTTGTCCCAGGTGCCCTATGTATCAAATGTCTCAGAGTAGGAGTGTCCCGTGTGTCCATATAATATGATCTAAACGGGTCCTAAATCAGCACTTCTATTCTGAGACAAATGATACACATGGCCTGTAGGTTACAAGTCATGGCTCATCCTATATAACTATTGCTGTACACTCCTTATCTTTTCATTTACTGTCTATACACATTACATACCATACATACACTGAGTATACAAAACATATGTATATACAGTACCAGTCAAAAGTTTGGACACCTACTACATTGTAGAATAATAGTGAAGACATCAAAACTACTAAATAATATTCAATCATGTAGTAACACTGCCATACTGTGTTAGATCTTGTCTAGCCATCTTGTCTCAAGAGGACCACAATGGAAATAAGTCCCAGACTTTATTGTGTGTTATCCTCGATGATTTTATTCATGTGCATGTATGGCTTTTAAGTTGTGCTTGTTTTTTAAAATGGTCGAATTAATAAACTAAACTAAACAAAAAAAGTGTTAAGCAAGTCAAAGTATATTTTATATTTGAGATTCTTCAAAGTAGCTGCCCTTTGCCTTGACAGCTTTGCACACACTGCATTCTCTCAACCAGCTTCATGAGGTAGTCACCTGGAATGCATTTGTGGAATTTCTTTCCGTTTGAGCCAATCAGTTGTGTAGTGACAAGGTAGGGGTGATATACAAAATATAGCCCTATTCTTAAAAGACCAAGTCCTTATTATGGCAAGATCAGCTCAAATAAGCAAACAAACGACAGTCCATTATTACTTTAAGACATGAAGGTCAGTCAATACGGAAAATTTCAAGGACTTTTAAAGTTTCATCAAAAACCATCAAGCGCTATGATGAAACTGGCTCTCATGAGGACCGCCACAGGAAAGGAAGACCCAGAGTTACCTCTGCTGCAGAAGATAAGTTCATTAGAGTTACCAGCCTCAGAAATTGCAGCCCAAATAAATGCTTCACAGAGTTCAAGTAACAGACATCTCAACATCAACTGTTCAGAGGACACTGCGTGAATCAGGCCTTCATGGTCGAATTGCTGCAAAGAAACAACTAAAGGACACCAAAAAGAAGCCAAGAAACAGGAGCAATTGACATTAGTCTGGTGGGGAGTAGGTGAACGGATGATCTCACGTGTAGTTCCGACTGTGAAGCATGGAAGAAGAGGTGTGATGGTGTAGGGGTGCTTTGCTGGTGACACCGTCAGTGATTTATTTGGTGTTCAAGGCCCACTTATCCAGCATGGCTACCACAGAATTCTGAGTGATAGGCCTGGTTTGCGCTTAGTTGAACTATCATTTGTTTTTCAACAAGACAATGACCCAACCCACCTCCAGGCTGTGTAAGGGCTATTTGACCAAGAAGGAGAGTGATGGAGTGCTGCATCAAATGACTTGGCCTCCTCAATCCCCGACCTCAACCCAGTTGAGATGGTTCGGGATGAGTTGGACCGCAGAGTGAAGGAAAAGCAGCCAACAAGTGCTCAGGATGTGGGAACTCCAAGACTGTTGGAAAAGCATTCCAGGTGAAGCTGGTTGAGAGAATGCCAAGATTGTGCAAAGCTGTCAGCAAGGCAAAGGGTGGCTACTTTGAAGAATGTAAAATCGAAAAATATATTTTCATTTAACACTTTGATAACTACATGATTCCATATGTTTTATTTCATTGTTTTGATGTCTTCACTTCACTGTGTCCAAACTTTTGACTGGTCTGTATATACACTGCTCAAAAAAATAAAGGGAACAGTAAAATAACACATCCTAGATCTGAATGAATGAAATATTCTTATTAAATACTTTTTTCTTTACATAGTTGAATGTGCTGACAACAAAATCACACAAATTATCAATGGAAATCAAATTTATCAACCCATGGAGGTCTGGATTTGGAGTCACACTCAAAATTAAAGTGGAAAACCACACTACAGGCTGATCCAACTTTGATTGTAATGTTCCTTAAAACAAGTCAAAATGAGGCTCAGTAGTGTTGTGTGCCTCCACGTGCCTGTATGACCTCTCTACAACGCCTGGGCATGCTCCTGATGAGTGCGGGATGGTCTCCTGAGGGATCTCCTCCCAGACCTGGACTAAGCATCCGCCAACTCCTGGACAGTCTGTGGTGCAACGTGGTGTTGGTGGATGGAGCGAGACATGATGTCCCAGATTGCTCAATTGGATTCAGGTCTGGGGACGGGCGGGCCAGTCATAGCATCAATGCCTTCCTCTTGCAGGAACTGCTGACACACTCCAGCCACATGAGGTCTAGCATTGTTTGCATTAGGAGGAACCAGGGCCAACCGCACCAGCATATGGTCTCACAAGGTCTGAGGATCTCATCTCGGTACCTAATGGCAGTCAGGTACCCTCTGGCGAGCACATGAAGGCCTGTGCGGCCCCCCAAGAAATGCCACCCCACACCATGACTGACCCACCGCCAAACCGGTCATGCTGGAGGATGTTGCAGGCAGCAGAACGTTCTCCACGGCGTCTCCAGACTGTCACATGTGCTCAGTGTGAACCTGCTTTCATCTGTGAAGAGCACAGGGCGCCAGTGGCGAATTTGCCAATCTTGGTGTTCTCTGGCAAATGTCAAACGTCCTGCGCGGGTGGGGCTGTAAGCACAACCCCCACCTGTGGACGTCGGCCCTCATACCCCTCATGGAGTCTTTCTGACCGTTTTGAGCAGACACATGCACATTTGTGGCCTGCTGGAGGTCATTTTTGCAGGGCTCTGGCAGTGCTCCTCCTTGCACAAAGGCGGAGGGTAGCGGTCCTGCTGCTGGGTTGTTGCCCTCCTACGGCCTCCTCCACGTCTCCTGATGTACTGGCCTGTCTCCTGGTAGCGCCTCCATGCTCTGGACACTACGCTGACAGACACAGCAAACCTTCTTGCCACAGCTCGCATTGATGTGCCATCCTGGATGAGCTGCGCTACCTGAGCCACTTGTGTGGGTTGTAGACTCCGTCTCATGCTACCACTAGAGTGAAAGCACCGCCAGCATTCAAAAGTGACCAAAACATCAGCCAGGAAGCATAGGAACTGAGAAGTGGTCTGTGGTTCACCACCTGCAGAACCACTCCTTTATTGGGGGTGTCTTGCTAATTGCCTATAATTTCCACCTGTTGTCTATTCCATTTGCACAACAGCATGTGAAATTTATTGTCAATCAGTGTTGCTTCCTAAGTGGACATTTTGCTTTCACAGAAGTGTGATTGACTTGGAGTTACATTGTGTTGTTTAAGTGTTCCCTTTATTTTTTTGAGCAGTGTATATTCCAGACACTGATATTACTCGTTCTGATATTTCTTTATTTTTTATATTTTTTTAACTTGGGATTATGTTTGTATAAGCATTTTGCTGCACCTGTGATAACATCTGCAAATCTGTGTATGTGACCAATAAACTTTTATCTGATTTGAAGTACAATTTACAAACTGTAGTTTACAGATGTACTGATGGCTATAGTCTGTAACCAATGTTGTCCTGGACCCCAAGTTCCAGGAGCTGGTGGGGGTTCTGAGGAGACGCCTCATTCACTTCTGTAATCACTACAAGACAGATAGTGTGCCTGACACCAACTCACCAGCCATACTCACTACTCCCCGTGCAGTGCACTTACTCAACATTATTATTTTACTTGGTTGATGGTTGTTTATGTCATGGGTCTCAGCCCATACAATATCTGACCTATGCATTGCAGACACAGGGCCTATTCATTCACATAAGTAACTACCATAAGACTTGGCTGTCTTCTACTGGTAAATGGTCATCTACTTCTTTCCAAGCAGTAGACTTTTACAAACCTAACAAAACGAACCACCTCATCACACACAATCTCTGCATCTGTGTTGTATTGATTATGTACTGTATACACTTAGTGTATAAAACATTAACACCTGCTCTTTCCATGACATAGCTTTCACCAGGTCAGCCTATGATCCTTTATTGATGTCACTTGTTAAATCCACTTTAGTCCGTGTAGATCAAGGGGAGGGGATAGGTTAAAAATATATATTTTTAATCCTTGAGACAATTGAAACATGGATTGTGTACAGTGTGTACCATTCAGAGGGTGAATGGGCAGGACAAAAGATTGAAGTGCCTTTGAACATGGTATGGTAGTAGGTGTCAGGCACACTGGTTTGAGTGTGTCAAGAACTGCAACGCTGCTGGGTTTTTCACGCTCAACAGTTTCCTGTGTATCAAGAATGGTCCACCACCCAAAGGACATCCAGCCAACTTGACGCAATTGGAGTCAAAAAGGGCCAGCATCCCTGTGGAATGCTTTTGACACCTTGTTGAGTCCATGTCCTGATGATTTGAGACTGTTCTGAGGGCAAACGGGTGCAACTCAATATTAGGAAGGTGTTCCTAATGTTTTGTACACTCAGTGTCTTTAGACTGGAGGTAAGTGACTATAAACAAATACTGTTCTGCAGTTAAATGATATGTCTCGTGTTGTCCCTCCATGTGGGTAAGTGGTTCCAGGCTATGTTCACATATCCCTTGTACATCACTCGTTACCTGGTGCCATGCTACTTTGGCTCCATCATTGTTGGGGCCTATACCACCACCTTGGATATTGTGTTCAATCAAATGTAAAACTGGGTTTAATAACAACTTGCTATTCCTATTAATAAATAAATAAATAAAATAGTAAAATCAGAATTTTTTAATGAGACAAGTCATGACCAGAGTACAAAAATACTGCTGTTCTAAGTTAATGGGCAGTCCTTCAGTTTGTAATATTTGTGTGTTAAGGTTTATCCAGACTAGTTCCACTCTGGTGAAGCAGTTAGCTCTGGGCTCAGTACAGATGTGTGGTGTGGGCCTGCACCTGGCCCTGTCCCTGCCTCCCTCGCACCCACGCTGCACGACGTGCCCTACCGTCTCAACAATATCACCAATGAGAAAGAGCAGTGATGTTTCACTGGCTTCAGGTAAGGCTTTCAATTCAATCGAGTTCAATTTAAATCCAGTTCATTACAACTTTATTTTTGCCCTTCTGGGTATGGAAAATCCCCCTCTGTACTGTTACAGAGATACAGATACATCAACATAATGTTGCTCCCTTTCTCTTTCAGTTACTAATTGGCTGATATTAATGTTCGCTTTCTGGTATGTTCGAGGTTTCCCTCATTTTGCAGCTGGGTTCTTCCATTGCTGGGGCCGGGACACTTTCATTGTGCTGCGAGGTCCGTTTCTGGTGACAGGAAGATCAGTTATGTCTCACACTCTCAGCTCTCACATATAAAGTTTCCATGTGCATGGAGAATAAAACGATCCATAAAAAGTAAGAAAATCCAGTCCACTTATGATTTTGGATGCTGCTAAACAATTGAATGGATCTCACATAAAAGGGGGAGTTCAGGGAGAGGAACGCTGGACAACAGATGAAGGCACACAGTGCAGTAGCTACATATGCAGACACCGAGGTCTGGACTAAAAATGATATTAAAAATATATATTTTGGACTCCACTTACTGCTGAGAGTTAGAGTGGTAGAATACACAAGGTGCAGTTTCCCTCTTGTTATATGTGACTCACTGACAGTCACTCAATTAGCCCATGTCAGTTAATAGTTTTGGTCAAATAGTCTAGTTAGTCTAGCCAGCTATCTAAATTTGTAGTAATCATGGCCGATTTACCGAACGGGAACACTGGGCACGTGCCCGGGGCCCTGACCTCTAGGGGGCCCCCATTGATGTTCTTAGTCACTCTCATTCAGATATCATATTAACATTTAGCTCATTAAATTACTTCACCAGTCAGTGTCAATAGAGCAGGCATGCTTGTTATTTACATACGTGATGGACAGGCAAGTGTAGCCTATGACGCAAGACACAACAACAATTTTACAGGTGGAGAGAGAGGGTTGAGGAGGAGGCTTGAAATGCTGGGCGTCTTGTATTCACATGCATTATCTGAATTATGTCTACAGTATTAYAACTAGGAGGAGCAGCTTCTATAGAGGAACTTTGAATGTCCTTTGTTGATAAAACATTTACTGGAGACAGGAGATCAAGTTGAGACATAGGACGAGGTGGATATTGTATAATAAGGCAGTTTATTCACAGGTAAAGATATCTTAGAAATCGTGCAGCACGGGCCCGTTCTGTCTGACTCGTATGGAATCGTCGGAAAAAGAGGCCCTAAACATATTGTRCAGATTATATATGCAGTAAATGACGTAGGTTGAATCTGGTAGTCTGGCCTTCTGATTGGTCGMTCTGGGTCGTGGGTAGTCCTGTTCGGGCCTGGTGTCGACGTTCCATTGGCTCTTAACATGGTTCTTTGTCTTAGAGTCTCAACCTTGAGCARAATGCRTGTGCGTTYTGTTTTAGCAGGGGCCTGTTCATGGGGGAGGGGAGTGTGTGTGGGTCTGTGGTTATTATCATTAAGGGTACGAAGTGTGGGGGTAAAGAGGGGGATGGGTGCATGTTGTGTCAAGTATAGCTTGTGTTGAGAAGTTGTTAAAACAAGTTTCCAGTATCTATTACAATTTCTTACACCTTTGAGCTAGCTAGCTAACAAGCGTGAACTAGCTAGCTAAAAAACTTGTGTGTAAAGAGCGGCACCAGAATTTAAAAACACATCTTTAACGATTTTGTAGTTAATAAATCCAACGTGAAAGGTGATAACTAGGCCTATAGTATCCTTAACTAGCATTGAAAAAAGTTAATCCATACTTCTCTCGCTAATTAAAATCTCTCTCCTATCTTCTGAACCAAACTTGTAACGTCAGTACAGTAGCCTATGGTAACGTCGGTACAGTAGCCTATGGTAACGCTGGTACAGTAGCCTATGGTAACGTCAGTACATTGGCCTATGCGTCGGAGGGGGAGTAGCAGGCAGCCTAAACACGCACACACTGGCAAAGATTTTCAGCTTGCAGGCAGATACCGGAATACATTTCTGAGTGACAGAGTGAGGCCTTTGCAGAGGCACTTTGTTGCTTTTTTGTGGGACTAGGGAAAAAATGCTTGGAACATTAAAAAAACGTTATTAACCGGTTCCCATGTTTTAAAAATAATGGTTCTGTTCCGGAACCGTATGAACCACTTTCGTTTCCATTTCTGTTAATTGAAAATGTTTGTTATTTTATGGTTTTTGGTTCTGTTCCCTGAACCGGTTCCAACCCCTGATTGCATAACTAATAGGCTACGTGTTTTTAGATGGAATGAGGTGAATGAAGCTTCAGCAACCAATGTGATAATGGTTGGGCTAATTTCTGCTTGTTTTTTTCTGTTCTCCATTTTAGAGTTTTTCAATTGTCTAGATTTGCTGTAAATGAGCTTCAACTTTCTTAAAATTCTTAAACACAAACACGTTTTGTTCTTCTAACCTCGTGAGGACCCAAAATGTATTTCCATTAAAAATCCTATTTTCCTTTAACCCGTAACCCTAGACCAAACCCTAACTCCTAAACCTAACAACTAACTCTAATTCCATAGTCATAACCCTAATCCTTAAACTCAGAATAGCCTTTGTACTCATGGGACGTAGGAAAGGATTTTCCTTGTCTTACTATCCTTGTGGGGACTTTGTGGGATTTTAGGTCCGCACAAGGATAGAAGAACGAAGAACTATTTAGACCCTTTGATTTTTCCCCCACATTTTGTTACGTTACAGCCTTATTCTAAAATGGATTAAAACATAATAATCCTCAGTAATCTACACACAATACCCCATACTGACAAAGTGAAAACTGTTTTTTTCAACTTTTGGTAAGTGTATTCAAAATAAAAAAAACATACCTTATTTACATAATTATTTAGACTCTTTGCTATGAGAGTTGAAATTGAGCTCAGGTGCTTACTGTTTCCGTTGATCATCTTTGAGATGTTTCTACAACTTGATTGGAGTCCGCCTGTGGTACATTCAATTGATTGTACATGATTTGGAAAGGCACACACCTGTCTATATAATGTCCCACTGTTGACAGTGCATGTCAGAGCAAAAACCAAGTCGTGAGTTCGAAGGAATTGTCCGTAGAGCTCAGTGACAGGATTGTGTCGAGGTACAGATCTGGAGAAGGGTACAAAAAATGTCTGCAGCATTGAAGGTCCGCAAGAACACAATAGCCTCCATCATTCTTAAATGGAAGAAGTTTGGAACCACCAAGACTCTTCCTAGAGCTGGCCGCTCGGCCAAACTGCGCAATCGGGGGAGAAGGGCCTTGGTCAGGAAGGTGACCAAGAACTCATTAGTCACTCTGACAGAGCTCTAGAGTTCCTCTGTGGAGATGGGAGAACCTTCCAGAAGGACAACCATCTCTGCAACACTCCACCAATCAGGCCTTTATAGTAGAGTGGCCAGACGGAAGCCACTCCTCAGTAAAAGGTACATGACAGCCCACTTGGAGTTTGCCAAAAGCAACCTAAAGGATTCTAAGATCATGACAAACAAGATTCCCTGGTCGGATGAAACCAAGATTGAACTCTTTGGCCTGAATGCCAAGAGTCACTTCCAGAGAGAACCTGGCTCATGGTTGTGGCAGCATCATCCTGTGGGGATGTTTTTCAGTGGCAGGGAAAGATGAACAGAGCAAAGTACAGAGAGATCCTTGATGAAATCCTGCTACAGAGCGCTCAGGACCTCAGACTGGGGCGAAGGTTCACCTTCCAACAGGACAACGACCCTCTCAGCCATGACAACACAGGAGTGGCTTCGGAACAAGTCTCTGAATGTCCTTGAGTGGCCCAGCCAGAGCCCGGACTTGAACCCGATTGAACATCTCTGTAGAGACCTGAAAATAGCTGTGTAGCAACGCTCCCCATCCAACCTGACAGAGCTTAAGAGGATCTGCTGAGAAGAATGGGAGAAAGTCCCCAAATAAAGGTGTGCCATGCTTGTAGCGTCATACCCAAGAAGACTCAAGGCTGTAATCGCTGTTCAAGGTGCTTCAACAAAGTACTGAGTAAAGGGTCTGAATACTTATGTAAATGTGATATTTCTATTTATTTTTATTTTTATGAATGAGCAAAAATGTCTAAGAACATGTTGCTTTATTATTATTGGTTATTGTGTGTAGATTGATGAGAGAGAAAAAAACTTTTAATCAATTTTAGTATAAGGCTGTAACGTAACAAAATGTGGAAAAAGTCAAGGGGTCTGAATACTTTCCAAAGTATTTTTTATTAACTTAAGAGTATGTTTCATTTACAGAATCAGGGTTGATCAGCTATTTTTTTTCTTCTCTTGACTTGGTTGTCTTTCCCCTCCAGGGTTTAATATTGAGGCCAAGGCGAATGATGACTCTGGGTTTGTCTATTGAAGAAATTGATTTAACTGTGGGGCGTGGATGAACAAGAAAGGAGAGAGTGACAGCTCATAAATCTCAGCTACACCTAGCTACAGTTGTTTTGCTCAAGACAAGATATGATAAAACAGGGTGTACTTTACTGTCCATCAACCCTAATTGCACTAACAGGGGTCTAAAATGTTTAAAAAATGTATCCTTATGAAATGTTGGGACATTGTCAAGCAACTAGTTACAGACATAAAAACACAATTTACGATGTTTACGTGTTAATTTTATTTATTTTTTATTTTATTTCACCTTTATTTAACCAGGTAGGCTAGTTGAGAACAAGTTCTCATTTACAACTGCGACCTGGCCAAGATAAAGCATAGCAGTGTGAACAGACAACAACACAGAGTTACACATGGAGTAAACAATAAACAAGTCAATAACACAGTAGGGGAAAAAATGAGTCTATATACATTGTGTGCAAGAGGCATGAGGAGGTAGGCAATAAATAGGCCATAGGAGCGAATAATTACAATTTAGCAGATTAACACTGGGGTGATAAATCATCAGATGATCATGTGCAAGTAGAGATACTGGTGTGCAAAAGAGCAGAAAAGTAAATAAATAAAACCAGTAAGGGGATGAGGTAGGTAAATTGGGTGGGCTGTTTACAGATGGACTATGTACAGCTGCAGCGATCGGTTAGCTGCTCAGATAGCAGATGTTAAAAGTTGGTGAGGGAAATAAAAGTCTCCAACTTCAGCGATTTTTGCAATTTGTTCCAGTCACAGGCAGCAGAGAACTGGAAGGAAAGGCGGCCAAATGAGGTGTTGGCTTTTGGGATGATCGGTAAGATATACTTGCTGGAGCGCGTGCTACGGGTGGGTGTTGTTATCGTGACCAGTGAACTGAGATAAGGCGGAGCTTTACCTAGCATGGACTTATAGATGACCTGGAGCCAGTGGGTCTGGCGACGAATATGTAGCGAGGGCCAGCCGACTAGAGCATACAGGTCGCAGTGGTGGGTGGTATAAGGTGTTTTAGTAACAGAACGGATGGCTCTATGATAAACTGCGTCTAGTTTGCTGAGTAGAGTATTGGAAGCTATTTTGTAGATGACATCGCCGAAGTCGAGGATCGGTAGGATAGTCAGTTTTACTAGGGTAAGTTTGGCGGCGTGAGTGAAGAAGGCTTTGTTGCGAAATAGAAAACCGATTCTTTATTTGATTTTGGATTGGAGATGTTTRATATGAGTCTGGAAGGAGAGTTTACAGTCTAGCCAGACACCTAGGTATTTATAGATGTCCACATATTCTAGGTCGGAACGTCCAGGGTGGTGATGCTAGTCGGGCGGGCGGGTGCAGGCAGCGAATGGTTGAAAAGCATGCATTTGGTTTTACTAGCAGTTAAGAGCAGTTGGAGGCCACGGAAGGAGTGTTGTATGACATTGAAGCTCGTTTGGAGGTTAGATAGCACAGTGTCCAAGGAAGGGCCAGAAGTATACAGAATGGTGTCGTCTGCGTAGAGGTGGATCAGGGAATCGCCCGCAGCAAGAGCAACATCATTGATATATACAGAGAAAAGAGTCGGCCCGAGAATTGAACCCTGTGGTACCCCCATAGAGACTGCCAGAGGACCGGACAACATTGCCTCCGATTTGACACACTGAACTCTGTCTGCAAAGTAGTTGGTGAACCAGGCAAGGCAGTCATCAGAAAAACCGAGGCTACTGTGTCTGCCGATAATAATATGGTGATTGACAGAGTCGAAAGCCTTGGCCAGGTCGATGAAGACGGCTGCACAGTAMTGTCTTTTATCGATGGCGGTTATAATATCATTTAGTACCTTGAGCGTGGCTGAGGTGCACCCGTGACCGGCTCGGAAACCGGATTGCACAGCGGAGAAGGTACGGTGGGATTCGAGATGGTCAGTGATCTGTTTGTTGACTTGGCTTTCGAAGACCTTAGATAGGCAGGGCAGGATGGATATAGGTCTGTAACAGTTTGGGTCCAGGGTGTCTCCCCCTTTGAAGAGGGGGATGACCGCGGCAGCTTTCCAATCCTTGGGGATCTCAGACGATATGAAAGAGAGGTTGAACGGCTGGAATAGGGGTTTGCGACAATGGCGGCGGATAGTTTCAGAAATAGAGGGTCTAGATTGTCAAGCCACTGATTTGTATGGGTCCAGGTTTTGCAGCTCTTTAAGAACATCTGCTATCTGGATTTGGGTAAAGGAGAAGCTTGGGCGAGTAGCTGCGAGGGGGGGGGGGGGGGGGGGGGGGGGGGGCGGAGCTGTTGGCCGAGGTTGGAGTAGCCAGGTGGAAGGCATGGCCAGCCGTTGAAAATGCTTGTTGAAGTTTTCGATTATCATGGATTTATCGGTGGTGACCGTGTTACTTAGCCTCAGTGCAGTGGGCAGCTGGGAGGAGGTGCTCTTGTTCTCCATGGACTTTACAGTGTCCAAAACTTTTTGGAGTTAGAGCTACAGGATGCAAATTTCTGCTTGAAAAAGCTAGCCTTTGCTTTCCTGACTGACGCTGCGTGTATTGGTTCCTGACTTCCCTGAACAGTTGCATATCGCGGGGACTATTCGATGCTATTGCAGTCCGCCACAGGATGTTTTTGTGCTGGTCGAGGGCAGTCAGGTCTGGAGTGAACCAAGGGCTATATCTGTTCTTAGTTCTGCATTTTTTGAACGGGGCATGCTTATCTAAGATGGTGAGGAAGTTACTTTTAAAGAATGACAGGCACCCTCACTGACGGGATGAGGTTATATTCCAGGATACCCGGGAGTTTAATTAGAAAGGCCTGCTGCGCAGAAGTGTTTTAGGGAGCGTTTGAACAGTGATAGGGGGTGGTCGTTTAGCCGCGGACCCATAGCGGATACAGGCAATGAGGCAGTGATCGCTGAGATCCTGATTGAAGACAGCAGAGGTGTATTTGGAGGGCAAGTTGGTCAGGATAAGTGATCATAGTGTGAGGGTGTCGTGCCCATGTTTACGGATTTAGGGTTGTACCTGGTGGGTTCTTGATGATTTGTGTGAGATTGAATAGCTTAGATTGTAGAGACTGCCGGGTGTTAAGCATATCCCAGTTTAGGTCACCTAACGAAACAAACTCTGAGCTGAATGGGGGGTGATCAATTCACAAGTGGTGTCCAGGGCACAGCTGGGAGCTGAGGGGGGTCGGTAGCAGGCAGCAACAGTGAGAGACTTATTTCTGGAGAGATTAATTTTTAAAATTAGAAGTTCGAACTGTTTGGGTATGGACCTGGAAAGTATGACATTACTTTGCAGGCTATCTCTGCAGTAGATTGCAACTCCTCCCCCTTTGGCAGTTCTATCTTGACGGAAAATGTTATAGTTGGGTATGTGTTAAAGGAATTTAATTCCTATATGTTTATCAACCAATTCAATTAAAACACTCTGCCCATACATAAGAATTTGTAAGATACTTATCAGCATTAAATGGACAGAAACCAGTCTCAAAATCAATCAATCAATAGCGTTTATTCTCGAGAGTACTGATCATAGTACAATTTACATCAGGTTATATAATAAAACTGACGTCATAGGTTTTAAAATGTCATTCCTCCTCTCGGATACAATGGCAGTACAGTTAGCGTTCTTATTTTGTCTGCCACCTGTTAAACAATCTGCAACCAACCCAAGGTCTCTCCCCTCCCTGGTAGAGACAGAATTTCCTGTAAGTGTAACGGATGTGAAATGGCTAGTTAGCGGGTACGCGCTAGTAGCATTTCAATCAGTTACGTCACTTGCTCTGAAACCTAGAAGTAGTGTTGCCCCTTGCTCTGCAAGGGCCGCGGCTTTTGTGGAGCGATGGGTAACGACGCTTCGTGGGTGTCAGTTGTTGATGTGTGCAGAGGGTCCCTGGTTCGCGCCCGTGTCGGGGCGAGGGGACGTACTAAAGTTATACTGTTACATAAGGAACACATCATTTCAGCCTGTCTGAAGATAACTCCATTCTTTCTAACAAGGAACACATTATATTCAGCATTATGATTATAATAAGATTAATTCATCCATACAGTAACATAGTAGTATTCTGTTTAGTTATAATTCTAAGTCAAATGTATACATATTGTAGTCATTTATTCATAAAAATCCCGTAACAGTATGGAAATCTCAGAATTTTTGGTGGCCTTCCTAAGCCAGGATTCAGACACGGCAAGGACATCAGGGTTGGTGGAGTGTGCTAAAGCAGTGAGTAAAACAAACTTTGGGAGGAGGCTTCTGATGTTGACATGCATGAAACCAAGGCTTTTTCGATCACAGAAGTCAACAAATGAGGGTGCCTGGGGACATGCAGGGCCTGGGTTTACCTCCACATCACCCGAGGAACAGAGGAGGAGTAGGATGAGGGTGCGGCCAAAGGCCCTGGGGACAAAGAATAAAAGGAGCAGATTTCTGGGCGTGGTAGAATAGATTCAGGGCATAATGTGCAGACAGGGGTATGGTGGGGTGCGGGTACAGCGGAGGTAAGCCCAGGCACCGGGTGATGATAAGAGAGATTGTATCTCTGGACATGCTGGTTATAATGGGTGAGGTCACCGCATGTGTGGGAGGTGAGACAAAGGGGKTGTCAGAGGTATGAAGAGTGGAACTAGGGGTTCCATTATAAACTAAAACAATGATAACTAACCTGAACAACAGTATACAAGGCATATTGACATTTGAGAGAGACATACAGCGAGGCATAAAGTAATCGCAGGTATTGATTGGGAGAGCTAGCTAAGACAACAGGTAAGACAGCAACAGCTAATCAGCTAACAGCTAACACAACAACAGCAGGTAAAATGGCGATGACTAGGCAGAGAGGGTCGGAATAACTACACCCAGAGCCTGAGTTCGCTGCTGGGGCCGACAGATAAAAAAAATAAACAGAATGGAGTACCGTGAATTAATGGACAGTCCAGCAGGCATCAGCTATGTAGCCAAGTGATCATAGTGTCCAGGGGGCAGCAGTAGATGGAACAGGGAAGCCGTTGAGTAGTCGCCACTACACTAGCACGCGGGCGACACGGCGTTTAATGTTAGTAGCCCGGGGCTAGTAGGAGCGTCTGCTCCGACGGAGGCCGGTTGAAGGCACAGCGGAAGGAGTATTCGTCGGCAGACCAGGCGTGGTGGTGCGGCGGGGCGCCGTGTCGACAGAGGATCCAAGCCAGATGGCGAAAGAGGTATTGTAGAATTTAGTTTGCTAGCCGGGAGATGCGCCTGGCTCACGGCTAACTGGTGCTAGCTTCGTGGCAGGGGCGTTAGCCACTAGCTAGCTGTGAAGATCAGAAGTGGTGGTCCAGGGATTACGGCAGGAATCCGGCGTTGTAGTGGAGAGATAGTCCAATACTGGTAGATTGGCGAGTATTATCCAGGCTAAAAAACAGGGCTGGTATCTGTGCAGAAGGTTAAAGCCGCTAGCAGTGGCTAACAATGACTAAATAGCTTGTAGCTAATTAGATTCWGGTGGTTCTTGAATGTGTTCTAAAATAAAAAATAATAGCGATTCCGTATCACATTGAGTGAGGCAGGTTACCGGAAGGTACAGTGGGGCAAAAAAGTATTTAGTCAGCCACCAATTGTGCAAGTTCTAACACTTAAAAAGATGAGAGAGGCCTGTAATTTTCATCATAGGTACACGTCAACTATGACAGACAAAATGAGAAAAAAAAATCCAGAAAATCACATTGTAAGGATTTTTTATGAATTTATTTGCAAATTATGGTGGAAAATAAGTATTTGATCACCTACAAACAAGAAAGATTTCTGGCTCTCACAGACCTGTAACTTCTTCTTTAAGAGGCTCCTCTGTCCCTCCACTCGTTACTGTATTAATGGCACCTGTTTGAACTTGTTTCAGTATAAAAGACATCATGTCCACAATCTCCAAACAGTCACACTCCAAACTCCACTATGGCCAAGACCAAAGAGCTGTCAAAGGACACCAGAAACAAAATTGTAGACCTGCACCAGGCTGGGAAGACTGATTCGCAATAGGTAAGCAGGTTGTTTGAAGAAATCAACTGTGGGAGCAATTATTAGGAAATGGAAGACATACAAGACCACTGATAATCTCCCTCGATCTGGGGCCCACGCAAGATCTCACCCCGTGGGGTCAAAATGATCACAAGAACGGTGAGCAAAAAATCCCAGAACCACACGGGGGACCTAGTGAAGGACCTGCAGAGAGCTGGGACCAAAGTAACAAAGCCTACCATCAGTAACACACTACGCCGCCAGGGACTCAAATCCTGCAGTGCCAGACGTGTCCCCCTGCTTAAGCCAGTAACATGTCCGGCCCGTCTGAAGTTTGCCTAGAGCATTTGGATAATCCATAAGAAGATTGGGAGAGATGTCATATGGTCAGATGAAACCAAAATATAACTTTTGGTAAAAACTCAACTCGTCGTGTTGTGGAGGACAAAGAATGCTGAGTTGCATCCAAAGAACACCATACTACTGTGAAGCATGGGTTGGAAACATCATGCTTTGGGGCTGTTTTTCTGCAAAGGGACCAGGACGACTGATCCGTGTAAAGAAAGAATGAAGGGGGCCATGTATCGTGAGATTTTAAGTGAAAACCTCCTTCCATAGCAAGGGCATTGAAGATGAAACGTGGCTGGGTCTTTTCAGGATGACAATGATCCCAAACACACCGCCCGGGCAACGAAGGAGTGGCTTCATTAAGAAGCATTTCAAGGTCCTGGAGTGGCCTAGCCAGTCTCCCAGATCTCAACCCCATAGAAATCTTTGGAGGGAGTTGAAAGTCCGTGTTGCCCAGCAACAGCCCAAAACATCACTGCTCTAGAGGAGATCTGCATGGAGGATGGGCCAAAATACCAGCAACAGTGTGTGAAACCTTGTGAAGACTTACAGAAAACGTTTGGACCTCTGTCATTGCCACAAAGGGTATATACAAAAGTATTGGAGATAAACTTTGTTATTGACCAAATACTTATTTTCCACCATAATTTGCAAACAAATTCATAAAAAATCCTACAATGTGATTTTCTGGAATTTTTTTTCTCATTTTGTCTGTTATAGTTGAAGTGTACCTATGATGAAAATGACAGGCCTCTCTCATCTTTTAAAGTGGGAGAACTTGCACAATTGGTGACTGACTAAATACTTTTTTGCCCCACTGTATAATCGAATTAAAATGGAAAAGAGTGAAAATAAAATTGAAATCTATACAAAAAAAGAAGAAAAATACAAAAGTACACGAGAGGACGAACAAAAACACGTCTTCACTGCTACGCCATCTTGGATCAGATGTGGCGGAATGAAAAATGATCTCGTTTCTGTATACCAGTGGTGCTTTTCTTACTAGTGACCCACTTTCACTAACTCTCAAAAATGTTGATGAGTTATCTTCTTATGGCTGCATCCCGCTACTGGGATCGATATGACAGCAGCCAGAGAAAGTGCAGGGCGCCAAATTCAAACAACAGAAATCTCATAATTAAAATTCCTCAAACATACATGTGTTTTATATAATTTAAAAGATATTGTTGTTGTTAATCCCACCAGTGTCCGATTTCAAATATGCTTTTCAGCGAAAGCACTACAAACGATTATGTTAGGTCACCATCAAACCACAATAAGCACAGCCATTTGTCCAGCAAAGATAGCAGTCAGAAAAAGCAGAAATAGAGATAAAATKAATCACTAACCTTTGATTATCTTCATCAGATGACACTCATAGGACTTCATGTTACACAATACATGCATGTTTTGTTTGATAAAGTTCATATTTATAACAAAAAAAAATCTGAGTTTACATTGGTGCGTTACATTCACTAGTTCCAAAAACATCAAGTGATTTTGCATAGCCACATCGTTTCAACAGAAATACTCATCATAAATGTAGATGATAATACAAGGTATACACATGGAATTATAGATATACCTCTCCTTAATGCAACCGCTGTGTCAGATTTCAAAAAAACTTTACGGAAAAAGCAAATCATGCAATAATCTGAGACGGAGCTCAGAACAATAGCCAAATTAGCCGCCATGTTGGGGTCAACAGAAACCAGAAAATACATGATAAATGTTTCCTTACCTTTGATGAGCTTCATCAGAATGCAGTCCTAGGAATCCCAGGTCCACAATAAATGCTTGATTTGTTCGATAATGTCCGTTATTTATGTCCAATTAGCTACTTTGGTTAGCGCCTTTGTGACTTTGGAATTGTTTACCAAAGCGCCTCCACTATAACGTGACGAAATGTCCAAAAGTTCCGTAACAGTCAGTAGAAACATGTAAAACGATGTACTGAATCAATCTTTAGAATGTTGTTAACATACATCTTGAATAACGTTCCAACCGGAGAATTAGATTGACYTCAGAAGAGCGGTGGAACGGACGTCCTCCTCATGTGAAGGCGCATGGTGAATGCGTGATCAGCTCGTGGCAGTGATTACTCATTTCTGTCTCCTTCGGCCCCCTTCACATTAGAGTCATCAGACAAAGTTCTGTTGACTGTTGACATCTAGTGGAAGCCGTAAGAAGTGAAAACTCATCCATATCTCGCTGTAATTTCATTGAGAGCTTGGTTGAAAATCTGCCACCTCGGAAACAATTCAAACAGGAAGTGGAACTTCTCAGGTTTTTGCCTGCCATATGAGTTCTGTTATACTCACAGACATAATTCAAACAGTTTTAGAAACGTCAGAGTGTTTTCTATCCAATATGAATAATAATATGCATATATTAGCAACTGGGACTGAGGAGCAGGCCGTTTAATATGGGCACCTCTGTGCACCTTTCATCCAAGCTACTCAATACTGCCCCTGCAGCCATAAGAAGTTATGGCAATTGGTATACTACTTCGCAGTAATGTTAGAGGTTGAATTGTCTATTTAAACATGATACAGTACCTCACTGGAATTGTAAAAATAAAAATGGTGTGTATGTTTTCCGATCGATAAGTTAGACATATCTGTTTTGTTCTAGGTCGTAATATCTCTTTGCCCTATGAAGAGTGGAACAGGAGGATCCAGCAGAACTTTGAGATGTTCTATCCCACTGGGCACACACTGTTTGAATCAATGTCCTTTCAATGAAATTACGTTGAACCAACTTGGAATTAGACATTAAATCAACGTCTGTGCCCGGTGCGATGTGTCTCACAACCTTCAGGACACCAATGAGAAACATCCAGACCTGGTGCACAAGAGAGGCATCTACAAGGACAGCCATGGGGCCGCCCATTCCTGGTGTGACTAGCAGCTAAGGCCTAACTTTGCTATCGCCATTGTGGTAGGAATCACGGTTCCTTTTTACTGCCTCTTTAGCTTTGTAGCTAACGTCCTAGTGTCCTGTCCAAGGGAAATAATTGTGCATCAAACTGCCTCATGCTAAAGAAACAGGAAGATAGGCCCCTACCCTATGGGTCACTCTGGCTCTGATAAGGCTCACTTAGCTACGTCATTAGTGTTGTAAAGGCAAGTCAGTACTCTGGATAACCCTAACACTGTCAATGTGGGTGAAGAAAAGGTTATCACACATTTCTGTCTTTAATAGCTCTGCTGCTGTAAGACAGGTCTGTCTCTGGCTAACCCTAACCCTCTCAATGTTGGTGTACTAAGGATACGAATGTATTTGTGCTGACCATTATGTGAGTCTTTCAAACAAATGTACTGTCCAGTATTCCCCGGGCTGCATTACAGTGTCTCTATAAAGGGTTTTATTCTGAATAAGAGGTCACCATTTGTCACAAAATCAGACCCTGCATTTGTCAGCACAGGCTTTTGAAATTAGAAGGCTATTGAGAAGATTTCAGCTCATGCTAAAAGTCACTCCCATTGCCACTCAGTTACAGTGAATGCACGGGAATCACAATTCTTAAAAATTCACCAGAAACAACAATTTCACTGCTATATTTAAAAAAATCCACCAGAACCCATTGACCCTGACCACCCCCAATATTCAACACAAAGTTACGCCCTTGCATCAACATCACACCAAACATACACAGAACATGGTTGCCATGTATCATGGCGCCGGAGAAGATGCGTGAAGAGAAGACGGAGAAAAAGAGGACGGAGGTCGGGCTGCCTTCTGAGAATTCGTACGAATAAACACCCACTGCCTTCCGTTCTACTAGCTACCATGCAATCATTGGAAAATAAAATCGAAGACCTACAAGGAAGATTAAACTATCAACGGGACATTAAAAATTTTAATATCTTAGGCTTCACAGAGTCGTGGCTGAACGACGACATTATCAACATACAGCTGGCTGGTTATACGCTGTATCGGCAGGATAGAACAGCAGCGTCTGGTAAGACAAGGGGGGTGGACTATGTATATTTGTAAACAACAACTGGTGCATGATATCTAAGGAAGTCTCAAGGTTTTGCTCGCCTGAGGTGTAGAGTATCTCATGATAAGCTGTAGACAACACTATCTATCTAGAGTTTTCATCTGTATTTTTCGTAGCTTTCTACATACCACCACAGACTGAATATGGCACTAAGACCGCACTCAATGAGCTGTATTCAGCCATAAGCAAACAGGAAAAAGCTCATCCAGAGGCGGCACTCCTAGTGTCCGGGGACTTTAATGCAGGGAAACTTAAATCCATTTTACCAAATTTCTATCAGCATGTTAAATTTGCAACTAGAGGGGGAAAAAACTCTAGACCACCTTTACTCCACACATAGAGACGCGTACAAAGCTCTCCCTCGCCCTCCAGTTGGCAAATCTGACCATAATTCTATCCTCCTGATTCCTGATTACAAGCTAAAAATTAAAGCAGGAAGCGCCAGTGACTTAGTCAATAAAAAAGTGATCAGATGAAGCGGATGCTAAACTACAGGACTGTTTTGCTAGGACAGACTGGAATATGTTCCGGGATTATTCCATTGGCAATGAGGAGTACACCACATCAGTCATTGGATTCATCAATAAGTGCATTGATGACGTCTTCCCCACAGTGACCGTACGTACATACCCCAACCAGAAGCCATGGATTACAGGCAACATCCACACTGAGCTAAAGGCTAGAGCTGCTGCTTCAAGGAGCGGGACTCAAACCCCGAAGCATATAAGAAATCCTGATGTCCTCCGACGAACCATCAAACAGGCAAAGCTTCAATACAGAACTAAGATCGAATCGTACTACACCGGCTCCGATGCTTGTCGAATGTGGCAGGGCTTGCAAACCATTACAGACTACAAAGGGAAGCACAGCCGAGAGCTACCCAGTGACGCGAGCCTACCAGATGAGCTAAACTACTTCTATGCTCGCTTTGAGGCAAATAACACTGAAACATGCATGAGAGCACCAGCTGTTCCGGACGAATGTGTGATCACGCTCTCCGCAGCCGATGTGAATAAGACCTTTAAACAGGTCAACGTTCACAAGGCCGCAGGGCCAGACGGATTACCAGGACGTGTACTGCGAGCATGACCAACTTGCAAGTGTCTTCACTGACATTATCAACCTCTCCCTGTCTGAGTCTGTAATAACAACATGTTTTAAGCAGACCACCATAGTCCCTGTGCCCAAGAACACTAAGGTAACCTGCCTAAGTGACTACCGACCCATAGCACTCACGTCTGTAGCCATGAAGTGTTTTGAAAGGCTGGTCATGGCTCACATCAACAACTTTATCCCAAAAACCCTAGACCCACTTCAATTTGCATACCGCCCTAACAGATTCACAGATGATGCGATCTCTATTGCACTCCACATTGCCATTTCTCCCCTGGACAAAAGGACCACCGATATGAGAATGCAATTCATTGACTACTGCTCAGCGTTCAACACCATAGTGCACTCAAAGCTCATCAATAAGCTAAGGACCCTGGGACTAAACACCTCCCTCTGCATCTGGATCCTGGACTTCCTGACGGGCCACCCCCAGGTGGTAAGGATAGGTAACAACACATCCGCCACGCTGATCTTCAACACAGGGGCCCCTCAGGGGTGCATGCTCAGTCCCCTCCTGTACTCCCTGTTCACTCATKACTGCACGGCCAGGAACAACTCCAACACCATTAAGTTTGCCGATGACACAACAGTGGTAGGCCTGATCACCGACAATGACGAGACAGCCTAAAGGGAGGAGGTCAGAGACCTGGCCGTGTGGTGCAAGGACAACAACCTCTCCCTCAACGTGACCAAGACAAATGAGATGATTGTGGACTACAGGAAAAGGAGGACCGAGTACGCCCCAATTCTCATCAACAGTGCTGTAGTGGAGCAGGTTGAGAGCTTCAAGTTCCTTGGTGTCCACATCACCAACAAACTAACATGGTCCAAGCACACCAAGACAGTCGTGAAGAGGGCACAACAAAATCTATTTGGAATGGGTCCTCAGATCCTCAAAAGGTTCTACAGCTTCACCATCGAGAGCATCCTGACTGGTTGATCACTGCCTGGTATGGCAACTGCTCGGCCTCCGACCGCAAGGCACTGCAGAGGGTAGTGTGTATGGCCCAGTACATCACTGTGGCCAAGCTTACTGCCATCCAGGACCTCTATATTAGGCGATGTCAGAGGAAGGCCCTAAAAATTGTCTAATTCTCCAGCCACCCTAGTCATAGTCTGTTCTCACTGCTATCGGGCGGCAAGTGGTACCGGAGCGCCAAGTCTAGGTCCAAGAGACTTCTTTACAGCTTCTACCCCCAAGCCTTAAGATTCCTGAACATCTAATCAAATGGCTACCCAGACAATTTGCATATTCGTTGTGCTTTCAGGCCTATGTAATGAATGGTGAGACTACTTTTTTATTAGATGACAAATTATACTGTTTTGAGAAATGTATTCTCAGTTGCACGCGATGCAACTGCCATACCTGGCCTGAAGTAAGTTCTGGCCTGAAACACCAACCTTAATGTCATGTTAGGCCTACAGCGTGTTCACGACCAAGATAAACCAATAACATGTGTACTTAGGGATAATAAATATACAGACTTCGCTGTGGATTCGGGTAGAAAACACGCTGTAGGCCTAACATCACTGTCATGTGAGGCCAACAGCGTGTTGTATGCGAAGCTATTGCAAATAACAGTTTAGAGGGTGTTAGTTAATTTTGCTAAATAAATCTTCTCATTAATGACAAATGATACTGTTTGATGGAGTGATTTTAATTTTGAGATGGGTATTTGAAGCTTTGATGGTGTTAGTGCATTTTGCAAGAGAAATGTGTTGTTTTGGCAAACCCACTTCAGTTTAGGGGGCTGCGTTACAGTTTGTCTCGATTCATTGAATACTGAAGGAAACTGCAATCCACATGAGCGGAACTGGAATCCAAATAACCGTATAACCAGTTAGCCTAGCAATTTCTGATTGTTTTCACACTAAATGCAAATGCTAAACAGTTTTTTTTAACAGTAGATGTAACTCTCAATCACAAGACAGTTCTTGCAAAACAGGGGAACAACTCTCTACATGAGACACAAATAGCAATTGTCCAAAGCATGTCCATTTTTTTTATATTCACGGTCAATAACAATTTACTACCATAATTGTTTATCTTTATCACCAACATGTAAACACCATTTGCATAATTGTTAACCTCACAATCAGTCCATGAATACATATTAAATATTGCATTGGTGAGTTCTTTGGTTTTCCATGGGTTACACATTAGATCACATTGCTATTTTTTAATATTGCTAGTTGTATTTTATTGGTTGACGATATGACATACTGGCCTATGTCTTGTCTTCTATAATTTGTTTATTTAACTAGGCAAGTCAGTTAAGAACAAAATCTTACTTACAACGAAGGCCTACCCCGGCCAAAGCTTAACCCGGACGACACTGGGGCAATTGTGCGCCGCCGAATGAGACTCCCAATCACGGCCGGTTGTGATACAGCCTGGAATTGAACTAGGGTCTGTAGTGCACTGAGATGCAATGTCTTAGACCGCTGCACCACTCGGGAGCCCACGTTGCATTGGGCAGAATATCAGATCTCACAACAATTGGAGGAGTGTTTAACATTACCAGTGTATCACCAATACTCAGATTATCATTATTTAGAGACCCCCCCCCAAAGTTGGACTTTGGGGTAACATTACAGGGGTAACATTACAAAAACGTTCTCTCTCCATAGAATTGTTAGCTGGGATGTCTGTACCTTGTCTCTCTCTGTGTTCTCCAGGCTCCAGAGCTGTTCACAGCGGAGAGCCTAGGAAGACACTAGAGATGGCAGAGCAGAAGCTACTCGGTCCCCTGGGAATGAAGACGTTGGATCCAGAGTGAGTGAATGTGTCTGAAATAGTATCCTATTACATACAGTTGAAGTCGGAAGTTTACATACACTTAGGATGGAGTCATTAAAACTCATTTTTCAACCACTCCACAAATTACTTGAAAACAAACTATAGTTTTGGCAAGTCGGTTAGGACATCTAATTTCTGCATGACACAAATAATTTTTCCAACAATTGTTTACAGATCGATTATTTCACTTATAATTCACTGCATCACAATTCCAGTGGGTCAGAAGTTTACATACACTAAGTTGACTGTGCCTTTAAACAGCTTGGAAAATTCCAGAAAATAATGTCATGACGCGCTCTGTCTCCTAGAGTTTAACGTACTTTGGTGCGAAAAGTGCAAATCAATCCCAGAAAAACAGCACCTGTGAAGATGCTGCAGGTAACGAGTACAAAAGTATCTATATCCACAGTAAAACGAGTCCTATATCGACATAACCTGAAAGGCCGCTCAGCAAGGAAGAAGCCACTGCTCCAAAACCGCCATAAGAAGCCAGACTACGGTTTGCAACTGCACATGGGGACAAAGATCATACTTTTTGGAGAAATGTCCTCTAGTCTGATGAAGCAAAAATAGAACTGCCATAATGACCATCGTTATGTTTGGAGGAAAAAGGGGGATGCTTGCAAGCCAAAGAACACCATCCCAACCTTGAAGCACTGGGGTGGCAGCATCATGTTGTGTGGGTGCTTTGCTGCAGGAGGGACTGGTGCACTTCACAAAATAAATGGCATCATGAGGAAGGAAAATGATGTGGACATATTGAAGCAACATATCAAGACATCAGTCAGAAAGATAAAGCTTGGTCACAAATGGGTCTTCCAAATGGACACTGACCCCAAGCATGCTTCCAAATTTGTGCAAAATGGCTTAAGAACAACACAGTCAAGGTATTGGAGTGGCAATCACAAAGCCCTGACCTCAATCCTATAGAAACTTTGTGAGCAGAACTGAAAAAGCGTGTGCGAGCAAGGAGGCCTACCACCCTGACTCAGTTACACCAGCTCTGTCAGGAGGAATGGGCCAAAATTCACCCAACTTATTGTGGGAAGCTTGTGGAAGGCTACCCGAAACGTTTGACCCAAGTTAAACAATTTAAAGGCAATGCTACCGAAAACTAATTGAGTGTATGTAAACTTCTGACCCACTGGGAATGTGATGAAAGAAATAAAAGCTGAAATAAATCATTTTCTATACTATTATTCTGACATTTCACATTCTTAAAATAAAGTGGTGATCCAAACTGACCTATGACAGGGAATTTTTACTTGAATTAAATGTCAGGAATTCTGAAAAACTGAGTTTAAATGTATTTGGCTAAGGTGTATGTAAACTGCCGACTTCAACTGTATATAGGGCACTACTTTTTACAAGGACACATAAGGAATAGGGTATAATTTCAGACACAACCACTGACGTGTTTCGTCCACACATTCACATACATTACATCATTATTCTTTTGTTGTTGCTTTATTTAGACACATCAGAACAGAAAGGTGAAAGTTGGAGAATAAACAGTTAAGAAATTGGCAGCGTAGCATAGATTCGCTCCCAAGCAATAGTCAGAAGACGTCTGTGTTACTCACTAGACCAATCTCTTGCATCACAGTTAACATATCTATTTTCTTTCCCCTCATGAAGTGACATGAAGTACTGTGGTGTCTATGATAATGCTCTGGATAGCGAGACTTTCAATGTCGCTAAGGGCTTCCAATACCCCTAAGGATCCGTTAATAAATTTACAGCCCACATAAACATTTCTTAGCAGATATGAACTGTACTTTGCCAAGAAGATGGGAGATCTACGACAAGACTTTTAACCTGGTGAAGAATGTCCTCTCTAGGCATAACATTCACTTGGAGAGGTAAGACACAAGGCCAAGAACTTAAGTGACTGCAAAATACTACACAGTTCTCAATTGTTTAAACAATAAGTGACCAAAATGGTTTTGAAAATGCTCTCAGGATGAAATAATGTTTTTTCGAGTCAGAAGTACATTTGATTTTTCCATTGTTTCACTCAATTGATATTATTGATTATATTTGTCACATAATCCATATTTTCTCTTATCACCCACCAGATTGTCTTGGAAGGGTCTACTTGAGTTGACGAATGAGAATGGCCAGTACTGCCCCTTCAGCTGTGAGACCCAGGCCTGGTCCATCACCACCATACTGGAGGTCCCGCAAGATCTGTAGGTTGAGAATATATTCTCCTCCTTTTCTTTTATTCTGTTCTTTTCTCTTCTCAAATCAAATTTGATTGGTCACATACACAGGTTTAGCACATGGGGGCTGCAGGTAGCCTAGTGGTTAGAGCGTTGGGCCAGTAACCGAAAGGTTGCCGGATCGAATTCCCGAACTGACGATGTAAAAATCTGTCGTTCTGCCCCTGAACAAGCTAGTTAACCCACTGTTCCTCAGTAGGCCATTATAGTAAATAAGAATTTGTTTTAACTGACTTTCCTAATTAAATAAAGGTTACATTTAAATATATATATATATATAATGTGTAATTAAGGAATATATAAACAATAGGATGAGCAATGTCGGAGTGGCATAGACCCATTACAGTTTCAGCCTCCTAGTCTATCAGTTTTCAAAAATATTTCAATTATGACAGTATTTTCAGTGAAGCCATTTTAAACAGTATCTCATACTCCTTAGCTGGAACCCTGTGTCTATCTCTGTAATGCCCGGGGTGTAGTGGATGAAAGGAGTCAAACGCAGGAGACAGAGAGTTCAGAGTAGCGTTCCAAATTTAATTCCCCACACGGGTGAAAACACAACGCTACTCTAAAACAAATGCTTCACCACAAACAAAGTGAGAAACACGAAAATCACAAACCAGCGTACACGTACCCTGACACACAAGAATGTACAGACTGTACACACAACAATCCCGCACACCCAGCAGGCCGGGCTGCTGGGTAATAAAGCCCCACAAATCACCCTAACCACAAACAGGTGTCACTACTCAACAAAAAGGGAGGGGGAGGAAAAGTCAGTAGCAGCTAGTAGGCCGGTGACGACGACCGCCGAGCGCCACCCGAACAGGAAGGGGAGCCACCTTCGGTGGGAGTCNGGAAGGGGAGCCACCTTCGGTGGGAGTCGTTACAGTACCCCCCCCCTGACGCGCGGCTCCCGCAGCGCGCCGACACCGGCCTCGAGGACGACCCGGAGGGCGAGGCGCAGKGYGAYCCGGATGGAGGCGATGGAAATCCCTCAACATCSATGGATCCAGAATRTCCCCYACCGGTACCCAGCACCTCTCCYCCGGACCGTACCCCTCCCAGTCCACGAGGTACTGCAGGCCCCTCACCCRGCGTCTTGAGTCCAGAATGGCTCRTATCCTATACGCCGGGGACCCCTCGATGTCGAGAGGGGGAGGAGGGACCTCCGGTACCTCACCGTCCTGCAGGGGACCAGCTACCACCGGCCTGAGGAGAGACACATGAAACGAGGGGTTAATACGATAATAGGAAGGGAGTTGTAATCGATAACACACCTCGTTTATTCTCCTCAGGACTTTGAAGGGCCCTACACACTGCGGACCCAGCTTCCGGCAKGGCAAGCGGAGGKGCAGGTTTCGGGTCGAGAGCCAGACCCTGTCCCCCGGTACAAACACGGGGGCCTCACTGCGGTGGCGGTCAGCACTCCTCTTCTGCCGTCCACTAGCTTGTTGAAGTGATTCCTGGACGGCYCTCCATGTCTCCTTGGAGCGCTGCACCCATTCCTCCACCGCAGGAGCCTCGGTCTGGCTCGGATGCCATGGTGCCAGGACCGGCTGGTACCCCAATACACACTGAAAGGGGGACATGTTAGTAGAGGAGTGGCGTAGAGAGTTCTGGGCCATTTCGGCCCAAGGGATGTATCTCGCCCACTCCCCTGGCCGGTCCTGGCAATACGACCKCAGAAACCTACCCACCTCCTKGTTCACTCTCTCCACCTGCCCATTACTCTCAGGGTGATAACCGGAGGTAAGGCTGACCGAGACCCCCAAACGCTCCATAAACGCCCTCCATACTMTGGACGTGAACTGGGGGCCCCGATCAGAAACGATGTCCTCCGGCACCCCGTAGTGCCGGAAGACRTGGGTGAATAATGCCTCCGCARTCTGCAGGGCTGTAGGGATACCGGGCAACGGGAGGAGACGGCAKGACTTAGAAAASCGATCCACAATCACCAGCACCGTAGTATTCCCTTGAGACGGGGGAAGGTCGGTCAGGAAATCTACGGATAGATGTGACCAAGGCCGTTGTGGAACGGGGAGGGGTTGTAACTTCCCTCTAGGAAGGTGCCTAGGAGCCTTACTCTGAGCGCATACCGAACAGGARGAGACATAAAACCCAACGTCCTTTGCCAAAGTAGGCCACCAATACCTCCCCCGAAGRCTCCCCACTGTCCTCSTCACCCCAGGGTGACCCGAGGAGGGTAGGACGTGAGCCCACCGAATCAATTTGTCCCGAACACCAAGCGGCACGTACTTCCKCCCCGCCGGACACTGAGGAGGAGCGGGTTCCGCCCTTAATGCCCGCTCGATGTCCGAGTCCACTTCCCACACCACTGGTGCTATAAGCCTTGAGGCGGGAAGGATGTGGGTAGGTTCGGTGGGCCGATCCTCCRTGTCGAAACAACGGGACARTGCAYCYGCCTTTATGTTTTGGGAGCCCGGTCTGTACGATAGAGTAAACTGGAATCGGGTGAAGWACATGGCCCACCTTGCCTGACGTGGGTTCAGTCTCCTAGCTGCCCGAATATACTTCAGATTCTGGTGGTCGGTCCAGATGAGAAAAGGGTGCTTAGCCCCCTCAAGCCAGTGTCTCCACACCTTCAGAGCACTGACMACCGCTAACAACTCCCGGTCCCCCACATCATAGTTACGCTCYGCTGGGCTGAGCTTCTTAGAGAAAAAAGCGCAGGGGTGGAGTTTTGGTGGCRTACCCGAGCGCTGTGATAGCACGGCACCTACCCCAGCCTCGGACGCGTCCACCTCCACTATGAATGCTAGAGAGGGGKCCGGATGCGCCAACACGGGCGCATCCGTGAACAGCGCCTTCAACCTGTTRAAAGCTCCGTCCGCTTCTGCTGACCACTGCAAACGCACCGGACCCCCCTTCAGCAGTGAGGTAATGGGAGCTGCTACCTGGCCAAAACCCCGGATAAACCTCCGGTAGTAGTTGGCAAAACCCAAAAACCGCTGCACYTCTTTTACCGTGGTCGGAGTCGGCCAATTACGCAYGGCYTTAATGCGTTCACCCTCCATCACCACCCCCGAGGTGGAAATGCGATAACCCAGAAAGGAGACGGCTCGTTTGGAGAACACACACTTCTCAGCCTTGACATATAGGTYATGCTCCAGCAGTCTACCAAGCACTTTGCGWACTAGAGACACATGCGCGGCGTGAGTGGCTGAGTAGATCAGAATGTCATCGATATAAACAACCACTCCCTGCCCGTGCAGGTCCCTGAGAATATCGTCTACAAAAGGATTGGAAACGGCGGAGCATTCTTAACCATATGGCATGAGCAGTACTCATAATGGCCCGATGTGGTATCAATGCGGTTTTCCAACTCGTCTCCCTTCCGAATACGTACCAGAACTGTACGCCGCTCCTGAGATCCAGTTTTGTGAAGAACTGCGCTCCGTGAAATGATTCCATTGCGTAGCAATGAGAGGTAGTGGGTAACTAAACCCACTGTGACGGCATTTAGACCTCTATAATCAATACACGGACGCAAACCTCCCTCCTTTTTCTCACAAAAAAAAACTCGAGGAGACGGGGAGATGGAGGACCGAATGTCCCCCTGTCCCAGAGACTCATGTGACAAATGTCTCCATAGCCATCCGTCTCCTCTTGGGCAAAGGGTACACGTGACTCTTGGGAAGCGCAGCGTTTACCTGGAGATCTATCGCACAATCCCTACCCGTCGATAAGGTGGTAATTTAGTCGCTTTCTTTTAACTAAAAAGCGATTGCCAAAATCGGCATACTCGGGGGGAATGCGAACCGTGACACCTTGGTCTGGACTCTCCACCCGACGTGGCACCGATGGAAACTCCAGACACCTTCCAGAACAACTCCTCTGACCACCCCTGGAGAAACCCCTGTTTCCACGAAATAGTAGGATTGTGACTAGCCAGCCAGGGAAATCCCAGTACCACTTGGAAAGCAGGCGAATTCATGTAAAAAACTTATACGTCTCTTATTAATCTCGCTCACACATGTCCAGTGGAACCGTGGCCTCCCGGACCAAACCTGAACCCTAATGGAGTGCACCGGGAAAAGGAGAATCTATCGGCACAAGCGGAACACCTAGCTTGATGGCGAGTCCCGCGATCCATAAAGTTCCAAGCTGCACCTGAATCGACTAGTGCCTTATGCTGGAAGAGGGAAAAAACGTAAGAAAAAAAATTAAGACAAACAATTGACAAACAGGGGGTTTCTGGGTGAGTCTGGTGCTTACTCACCTGAGGTGACCGAGAAATGTTCCGCCTGCCATCTCGACCCCCAGATGCGACCCCCAGCACCGATCGGCCGTGTGTCCTCTCGACCACAGCTGGTGCAGGGGGAGCCTCCTCCTCCGGTACCCCTCGGCACGGCTCCTCCCAACTCCATGGGAATGGGTGCAGGGGTGCTGGGTGGTGGAACGCACAGGACCCTCTCCGAACGGCCGCGGAAGCCAGCAGATTGTCCAGCCGGATGGACATATCAATAAGCTCATCCAGGGAGAGAGCTTCGTCCCGGCACGCTAGCTCCCTGCGGACATCCTCCCGGAGACTACATCTGTAGTGATCTATAAGGGCCTGTCGTTCCCCAGACGACCCGCGGCCAAGGTCCGAAACTCCAACGCGTAATCCTGGGCTCCTCTTCTCCCTGCCTGAGATGAACCAGTAGCTCTCCCCGCCTGCGCTCGCCTCAGGTGGATGGTCGAACACGGCACGAAAGCGGCGGGAAAATTCGGGGTAGTGCTCCTTCGCTGAATCTGGGCAATTCCAGACAGCGTTAGCCCACTCCAGAGCACGACCCGTTAGGCAGGCGGAACCGATGCGATGGAGTACGGTAATGTGATGTAGCACCCGTTCCTCCATAGATGGGTGTGGGTTTGCCGTGCTCCTGCTGACTCCATTCCTGTCGGTGGGTGCGGGATTCTGTAATGCCGGGGTGTAGTGGATGAAAGGAGTCAAACGCAGGAGACAGAGAGTTCAGAGGGGGGAGGAAAAGTCAGTAGCAGCTAGTAGGCCGGTGACGACGACCGCCGAGCGCCACCCGAACAGGAAGGGGAGCCACCTTCGGTGGGAGTCGTTACAATCTCTAAAAAACGGCCTTTAACAACATAAGAAACCTCTAAACCCCTCAACCTCTTTGTTACATCTGGATATTATGCCAATGTGTGTTTTTATAAATGTGGCTTGCATGGTCAATGTAGGCCTAGTCAATACATCTTGAATTGCTTTGAAATCTTGTAGACTTAAATATTTTAGTACTTTTTTCTTAATTCTGCGCACTCATCCCTGCAAGGGTGAATTACCTGACTTCCAGTTCTAAATGCTGTCTCATACAATAGCCTATATATTTTTGCCCTCATGACGAGACATCAAACTGAATCAGAAATGTCAAAAATAGTGTGAAAATCTTGTCTGTAAATCCCCATGCTACACCACCGACCACCATAAAAAATCTTTAAAAAAATTTTTTGTTTCGGTTTAAACTGGTATGAATCATACCAGTAGAAATAAATAATTTGAAGTAATCCTCTCTTGCTGTTACCTGCATAGTCATGATGATTCAGCCCCTCTTTTCTGCAAAGTCATTGTTTATTCATCCTCTTACTGGAGGCCATCATCTCCTACAGATCACATTCTGGTAGTGGCATTGCCCAATGGCATCGCCCATTTAGCTGTGTGGAAACAAAGGACACGCACATCGTCTTAGTCACACACACAACATGTCTTAACCCCACACACACCACTGAGAAGAACATGGGAAAAACACAAAGTCTGACGTATAGGACGCCTCACAGGCCTTATAAACAGCTGCCCAAACATGCCTCCCCACACATAGAACCAGTCATTAAAAGAAATAAATAAAACATGCTCACAAACACCTGCATCTATCGTTCAACATCAATCAACACACATTCCTGAGTGAACAAAATCCACCCAACCACGCCCCAGACACACATCGGAAAACCTAACCTACTTGACGTATATATACAATACCAGTCAAAAGTTTGGACACACATACTCATCAAAGGGTTTTTCTTTGTTTGTACTATTTTCTACATCGTAGAATAATAGTGAAGTCATCAAAACTATGAAATAACACATATGGAATCATGTAATAACCAAAAAAGTGTTAAACAAATCAAAATATATTTTAGATTATAGATTCTTCAAAGTAGCCACCCTTTGCCTTGATGACAGCTTTGCACAATCTTGGCATTCTCTCAACCAGCTTCACCTGGAATGCTTTTCCAACAGTCTTGGAGTTCCCACATGTTGAGCACTTGTTGGCTGCTTTTCTTTCACTCTGCGGTCCAACTCATCCGAAACCATTTCATTTGGGTTGAGGTCAGTTGATTGTGGAAGCCAGGTCTGGTTAAGCTGGTTAAGTGTGCCTTGAACTCTAAATAAATCACAAACAGTGTCACCAGCAAAGCACCATCACAGCTCCTCCTCCATGCTTCACGGTGGGAACTACACATGCGGAGATCATCCGTTCACCTACTGTACTCTGCGTCTCACAAGGCGGTTGGAACCAAACACGGCAGTTCGAACCAAAAATCTCAAATTTGGACTCATCAGACCAAAGGACAGATTTCCACCGGTCTAATGTCCATTGCTCGTGTTTCTTGGCCCAAGCAAGTCTCTACTTCCTATTGGTGTCCTTTAGTAATGGTTTCTTTGCAGCAATTCGACCATGAAGGCCTGATTCATGTCTCCTCTGAACAGTTGATGTTGAGATGTGTATGTTACTTGAACTCAGTAAAGCATTTATTTGGGCTGTAATTTCTTAGGCTGGTAACTCTAATGAACTTATCTTCTGCAGCAGAGGTAACTCTGGGCCACCCTTTCCTGTGACGGTCTTCATGAGAACCAGTTTCATCATAGCGCTTGATGGTTTTTGCAACTGCACTTGAAGAAACTTTCAAAGTTCTTGACATTTTCCGGATTGACTGACCTTCATGTCTTAAAGTAATGATGGACTTTCGTTTCTCTTTGCTTATTTGAGCTGTTCTTGCCATAATACGGACTTAGTCTTTTACCAAATAGGGCTCTGTTCTGTATACCACCCCTACCTTGTCACAACACAATGATTGGATCAAACACATTAAGAAGGAAAGAAATTCCACAAGTTAACTTTTAAGAAGGCATACCTGAAATGCATTACAGGTGACTACCTCATGAAGCTGGTGGAGAGAATGCCAAGAGTGTGCAAAGCTGTCATCAAGGCAAAGGGTGGCTACTTTGAAGAACCTCAAATATAAAATATATTTTCATTTGTTTAACACTTTTTTGGTTACTAGATGATTCCATATCTGTTATTTCAAAGTTTTGATGTTTTCTCCATTATTCTACAATGTAGAAAATAGTAAAAAAAGAAAGAAGAAAACCCTTTGAATGAGTAGGTGTGTCCAAACTTTTGACTGGTACTGCACATGACTTATGACCTTTAGGTCATGATCAAATGTTGACATAAGCTGGCCCCCATTTACTAAGGTCATCCTCTTTGGTATGTTTGGTGGTACATTTTATTCAAGCATAATGTGCATAACATATACAGTGCATTCGGAAAGTATTCAGACCCCTTGACTTTTTCCAAATGTGTTTTTTCCCCCCTCATCAATCTACACACAATACCTAATAATGACAAATTAAAAACAGTTAAACATTTTTGCAAACGTATTACAAATAAAAAAACTGCAATATAACATTTACATAATTATTCAGACCATTTAACTCAGTACTTTGTTGAAGCACCTTTGGCAGCGATTACAGCCTTGAGTCTTCTTGGGTATGACGCTACAAGCTTGGCACACCTGTATTTGGGGAGTTTCTCCCATTCTTCTCTGCAGATCCTCTCAAGCTCTGTCAGGTTGGATGGGGAGCGTCGCTGCGCAGCTATTTTCAGGTCTCCAGAGTTGTTAGATCGGGTTCAAGTCCGTGCTCTGCCTTCACCACTCAAGGACATTCAGAGACTTGTCCCAAAGCCACTCCTGCGTTGTCTTGACTGTGTCTTTAGGGTCGTTGTCCTGTTGGAAGGTGAACCTTCGCACCAGTCTGAGGTCCTGAGCGCTCTGGAGCAGGTTTTCATCAAGGATCTCTCTATACATTGCTCCGTTCATCTTACCCTCAATCCTGACTAGTCTCCCAGTCCCTGCCGCTGAAAAACATCCCCACAGCATGATGCTACCACCACCATGCTTCACCGTGGGGATGGTGCCAAGTTTCCTCCGGACGTGACCCTTGGCATTCAGGCCAAAGAGTTCTATCTTGGTTTTATCAGACCAGAGAATCTTGTTTCTCATGGTCTGAGAGTCCTTTAGGTGCCTTTTGGCAAACTCCAAGCGGGCTGTTGTGCCTTTTACTGAGGAGTGGCTTCCATTTGGCCACTCTACTATAAAGGCCTGATTGGTGGAGTGCTGCAGAGATGGTTGACCTTCTGGAAGATTCTCCCATCTCCACTGAGGAACTCTGGAACTCTGTCAGCGTGACCATCGGGTTCTTGGTCACCTCCCTGACCAAGGCCCTTCTCCCCCGACTGCTCAGTTTGGCAAGGTGGCCAGCTCTCGGAAGAGTCTTAGTGGTTCCAAACTACTTCCATTTAAGAATGATGAAGGGCACTGTGTTCTTGGGGACCTTCAATGCTGCCGAAATGTTTTGGTACTCTTCCCCAGATAGGTGCCTCGACACGATTCTGTCTCGGAGCTCCACGGACAATTCCTTTGATCTCATGGCTTGGTTTCTGCTCTGACATGCACTGTCAACTGTGGGACCTTATATAGACAGGTGTGTGTCTTTCCAAATCATGTTCAATCAATTGAATTTACCACAGGTGGACTCCAATCAAGCTGTAGAAACATCTCAAGGATGATCAATGGAAACAGGATGCACCTGAGCTCAATTTTGAGCCTCATAACAAAGGGTCTGAATACTTATGTAATTAAGGTATTTATTTTCTTTATTTTTAGTAAATTAGCTAAAATTTCTAAAACTGTTTTTGCTTTGTCATTATGAGGTATTTTGTGTAGATTAATGAGGTTAATGAGGTTTTTAATCCATTTTAGAATAAGGATGTAACGTAACAAAATGTGAAGTTGAATACTTTCCAAATGCACTGTATATGCCATTTAGCAGACGGTTTTATCCAAAGCGACTTATAGTCGTGTGCATACATTTTACGTATGGGTGGTTCCGGGAATTGAACCCACTACCCTGGTGTTAGAAGCGCCATGTTCTACCAACTGAGTTACATAGGACCATATGCATTTCAGAGATTTTTTCCGTTATGTTTACTACGTAGTGCTGGGAATACCAAGGGGGTAAAGTGCCATGGGAAGTTCCATCTTCTGGGACACAGGGTTTGTCTTTCTATAGCCTCAGTTCCATGCTTCTTTCACAATGTGTTTCTATTGTCACTAATGGGAAGGGTAGGGGTTTCAGCACCTGTTTCCTAACCTCGTTCACCAGACACTTACTTGGCATTTTTCCATCTTGGCATCTTTTTGGTTCCAGGTAGAAATCTTTTGGCTTCTATGTAGAACCCTCTCCTCTACATGGAAGCCAAAAGGGTTCTACCTGGAACCAAAAGGGTTCTACCTGGAACCAAAATCGGTTATTCAAAGTGTTCTCCTATGGGGACAGCCAAAGAACCCTTTTGGTTCGAGATAGCACCTTTTTTGTGTACTATTGGAAGTTGATATAAAGTGAACAATAACGTTATTTCAACAATTCATGCTCAATACCATTTAGAGACATATTTTGAGCTGATAGTAGATAAATTCTACTTAAATGTTTGTAGGCTATAACAAATATACAGTATATTATATATGGCCATCGAAATGATTATAAAGGGTTAAGTAATAATATATTTCTATTTTACTTTATTATTGTAATACAGTCCATCTGAAGCTCTATAAGATGGAAAGATGTAATGTCTGAAGTATGTTAGCTGTGCAGGAGAAGCTTCTTCAATCGAGGCATTGGACTGAATGTGCATGAAAGTTATTTCTTCAGAGCAAGCGTGATTGTATGGATTGTATTCATTCACCAACATTCAAATCCTTCCATATTCTACTCAGTGCTTACTATCAGTCCCAACCGTCAGCAGTTAATTGTTTGCCTTTCATTTGTCTTAATTTTGAATAGCTCAGTTTTGCATGGCAGTTCACACTCCAGGTGTACCTGATCAATTAATTGCTCAAGCCAGAGTGTAAAACTAGTGTTTTTAGAATGTTCTAATCTAGAAGGTCCATGTCTGAAAGGTGAGATGTTGTTTTATGAAAGCTGCAATATGTTACTTTTTGGGAGACCCTACCAAATCCACATGTGAGTTATAGATCTATCATTCTCATTGAAAGCAAGTCTAAGAAGTGGTAGATCTGTTCTATGTGCTCTTTTTCTATGCTACCCAGTTTAGTTTTTGTGTCTTTTACTTTCGGGTTTGTACACCAGCTTCAAACATCTGCAAATGCAATATTTTAGGATACCTAAAATATATTTCACAGTGGTTTAGATGATAGAATGATTCTCTACACCAGGGGTATTCAACTATTACACTACGAGGTCCAGAGACTGCTGGTTATCTGTTCTACTTGTTAATTAATTGCACACACTTGGTGTCCCAGGTCTAAATCAATCCCTGATTTGATGGGAACCATGAAATTATCAGTGGTATAAAGTACTTTAGTAGAAATACTTTAAAAAACKACTGAAGTAGTTTTTTTGGGTATCTGTACTTTACTTTACTATTTATATTTTGACTACTTTTACTTCACTACATTCTTAAAGAAAATGATGTACTTTTTACTCCATACATTTTCCCTGACACCCAAAAGTAGTAGCTATTTGATTGTTTAGCAGTACAAGAAAAAGGTCAAATTCACACACTTATCAAGAGAACGCCCCTGGTCATCCCGACTGCGACTTTGGTCTGGTTTGCTAACTACCTCTCTGAGTGCAGTGTATAAAGTCAGAACATCTGCTGTCTCAGCCACTACCTATCACCAAGGGTGTACCCCAAAGCTTGATCCTGAGCCCCACGCTCTTCTCAATTTACATCAACAACATAGCTCAGGCAGTAGGAAGCTCTCTCATCCATGTATATGCAAATGATACAGTCAGTCTTATACTCAGCTGGCCCCTCCCTGGATTTTGTGTTAAACGCTCTACAAGAAATCTTTCTTAGTGTCCAACAAGCTTTCTCTGCCCTTAACCTTGTTCTGAACACCTCCAAAACAAAGGTAATGTGGTTTGGTAAGAAGAACACCCCTCTCCCCACAGGTGTGATTACTACCTCTGAGGGTTTAGAGATTGAGGCAGTCATCTCATATATGTACTTGGGAGTATGGCTAGACGGTACACAGTCCTTCTCTCAGCACATATCAAAGCTCCAGGCTAAAGTTAAATCTAGACTTGCTTTCCTCTATCGTAATCGCTCCTCTTAAACCCCAGCTGCCAAACTAACCCTGATTCAGATGACAATCCTACTCATTTTAGATTACGGAGACGTCATTTATAGATCGGAAGGTAAGGGTGCTCTCGAGCAGCTAGATGTTCTTTACTATTCCGCCATCAGATTTGCCACTAATGCTCCTTATAGGACACATCACTGCACTCTATGCTCTTCTGTAAACTGGTCATCTCTGTATACCTGTTGCAAGACCCACTGGTTGATGCTTTATTTATAAAACCCTCTTAGGCCTAACTCCCCCCTATCTGAGATATCTACTGCAGCCCTCATCCTCCACATACAACACCTGTTCTGCCAGTCACATTCTGTTAAAGGTCCCCAAAGCACACATCTCTGGGTCGCTCATCTTTTCAGATTGCAACAAACACTCAAACTGGACAGTTTTATCTCAATCTCTTCATTCAAAGACTCAATCATGGACACTTTTACTGACAGTTGTGGCTGCTTTGTGTGATGTATTGTTGTCTCTACCTTCTTGCCCTTTGTGCTGTTGCTTGTGTACAATAATGTTTGTACCATGTTGTGTTGCTACCATGTTGTTGTCATGTGTTGCTGCCATGCTATGTTTTTATCTTAGGTCTCTCTTTATATAGTGTTGTGTTGTCTCTCTTGTCCTGATGTGTGTTTTGTCCTATATTTTTATATAATGTATTTTTAATCCCAGCCCCCGTCCCCGCAGGAGGCCTTTTGCCCTTTGGTAGGCCGTCATGCAAATAAGAATTTGTTTTTAACTGACTTGCCTAGGTAACTAAAGGTTAAATTWAAAAAAAATATATATAATCTGGTGGACTCACTAAACATAAATGCTTCCTTTGTAAATTATGTCTGAGTGTGCCCCTGGCCATCAAAAAAAGTTCTAAAAAAGGAAATTGTGCCGTCTTGTTTGCTAAATATAAGGAATTTGATGACTAGCATTTACTTTTACTCAAGTAGTATTTTACTAGGTTACTTTCACTTTTACTTTATTTTTACTCAAGTATGACAATTGAGTGCTTTTTCCACCTATGGGAAAATAATGGCTTCGAGATCCAGAGTTGAGTTTGAGGGCTCTACACTATACATTGCTTGTTTTGTCACATAAACTGAAATTAGGTAAACTATTAGAATTTTTGCAACCAGGAAGTGGTCGAGCGATTTCTGCATATTACACCTTTAATTAAGTATTTTTTTAAAAACATTTTGCCCTCGGTGTACTTTTTAGGCCTTTAAGTGACGTGTCAAACTCATTCCACGGAGGGCTGCTGGTTTTCACTCCAACCTTGTACTTAATTGATGAATTAAGGTCACAAATTAGTAAGGAACTCCCCACACCTGGTTGTCTACGTCTTAATTGAAACGGAAAAAACAAAACCCGCAGGGCCCAGTTTCCCAAAAGCATCTCAAGGCTAAGTACGTTGTTAGAACCTTCGTAGGTGCATCGTTAAATCTCCAAGCTGTTTCCCAAAACCATCGTTATTAATGTTGCCCTTAAACGCTCGTAATCTAACGCCTACCTCAGACCACTCATGGACCAGCTAAGTGGGTCATTGCTGCATCACTTTATACACAGCAGAAACATAGAATCACATGGTTTATACAAATTCATTCAAAGTTGCGATGCCTTTGCAATTTATATAAAACAAGCTACATTTAAAAAGATGATTACAATTAAAACTGAGTAGACTGCATTAAAATATACTATACAGTAGGCTATAGGCCTATTTCAATCTGTCGGAAAGATATCAGTTTGTCTCTGTGAATGGTTTGTCCTCTTGACAAATCAACTGTAAATTTCGGTGTTCCTCAAGGTTCCGTTTTAGGACCACTATTGTTTTCACTATATATTTTACCTCTTGGGGATGTCATTCGAAAACATAATGTTAACTTTCACTGCTATGCAGATGACACACAGCTGTACATTTCAATGAAACATGGTGAAGCCCCAAAATTGCCCTCGCTAGAAGCCTGTGTTTCAGACATAAGGAAGTGGATGGCTGCAAACGTTCTACTTTTAAACTCGGACAAAACAGAGATGCTTGTTCTAGGTCCCAAGAAACAAAGAGATCTTCTGTTGAATCTGACAATTAATCTTGATGGTTGTACAGTTGTCTCAAATAAAACTGTGAAGGACCTCGGCGTCACTCTGGACCCTGATCTCTCTTTTGACGAACATATCAAGACTGTTTCAAGGACAGCTTTTTTCCATCTACGTAACATTGCAAAAATCAGAAACTTTCTGTCCAAAAATGATGCAGAAAAATTAATCCGTGCTTTTGTTACGTCTAGGTTAGACTACTGCAATGCTCTACTTTCCGGCTACCAAAGCACTAAATAAACTTCAGTTAGTGCTAAATACGGCTGCTAAAATCCTGACTAGAACCAAAACATTTKATCATATTACTCCAGTGCTAGCCTCCCTACACTGGCTTCCTGTTAAGGCAAGGTTTTACTGCTAACCTACAAAGCATTACATGGGCTTGCTCCTACCTATCTTTCCGATTTAGTCCTGCCGTACATACCTACACGTACGCTACGGTCACAAGACGCAGGCCTCCTAATTGTCCCTAGATTTTCTAAGCAAACAGCTGGAGGCATGGACCTCCATTTTTATGGAATGGTCTGCCTACCCATGTGAGAGACGCAGACTCGGTCTCAACCTTTAAGTCTTTATTGAAGACTCATCTCTTCAGTAGGTCATATGATTGAGTGTAGTCTGGCCCAGGAGTGTGAAGGTGAACGGAAAGGCTCTGGAGCAAACGAACCGCCCTGCTGTCTCTGCCTGGCCGGTTTCCCTCTCCACTGGGATTCTCTGCCTCTAACCCTATTACAGGGGCTGAGTCACTGGCTTACTGGTGCTCTTCCATGCCGTCCCTAGGAGGGGTGCGTCACTTGAGTGGGTTGAGTCACTGACGTGATCTTCCTGTTTGGGTTGGCGCCCTCTTGGGTTGTGCCGTGGCGGAGATCTTTGTGGGCTATACTCGGCCTTGTCTCAGGATGGTAAGTAGTGGTTGAAGATATCCCTCTAGTGGTGTGGGGGCTGTGCTTTGGCAAAGTGGGTGGGGTTATATCCTGCCTGTTTGGCCTGTCCGGGGGTATCATCGGATGGGGCCACAGTGTCTCCTGACCCCTCCTGTCTCAGCCTCCAGTATTTATGTCTGCAGTAGTTTATGTGTCGGGGGCTAGGGTCAGTCTGTTATATCTGGAGTACTTCTCCTGTCTTATACCGTGTCCTGTGTGAATTTAAGTATGCTCTCTCTAATTCGCTCTTTCTTTCTCTCTCTCGGAGGACCTGAGCCTAGGACCATGCCTCAGGACTACCTGGCATGATGACTCCTTGCTGTCCCCAGTCCACCGGCCGTGCTGCTGCTCCAGTTTCAACTGTTCTGCCTGCGGCTATGGAACCCTGACCTGTTCACCGGACGTGCTACCTGTCTCCAGACCTGCTGTTTTCAACTCTCTAGAGACAGCAGGAGCGGTAAGATACTCTCAATGATCGGCTATGAAAAGCCAACTGACATTTACTCCTGAGGTTCTGACTTGTTGCACCCTCGACAACTACTGTGATTATTATATTTGACCATGCTGGTCATTTATGAACATTTGAACATCTTGGCCATGCTGTTTATTCATCTCCACCCGGCACAGCCAGAAGAGGACTGGCCACCCCTCATAGCCTGGTTCCTCTCTAGGTTTTGGTCTTTCTAGGGAGTTTTTCCTAGCCACCGTGCTTCTACACCTGCATTGCTTGCTGTTTGGGGTTTTAGGCTGGGTTTCTGTACAGCACTTTGAGATATCAGCTGATGTAAGAAGGGCTATATAAATAAATGTAAATTTGAAATACATTTCCTGTTCAATCAATTGGGTTATTTTTTGCTACTTGTAGGTTACTGTAATTTGTCTCAATATATTTTATGATGTGTAGCCTAACGTGATGTGCCAAATCTTGATTTAGTTCCACATTATAGGGTAAGCATTAGAATAAGCCGCCTCAGTATTTTCAGCCTTAGGTGATATCTTTCTAGTAGCTGATCCATCCTTTGTATTGTAGAATAATTATAATGTTAAGGTAAGATTTGAATGGAGAAAGCTGATCCGAGATCAGCGTTGCCTTTCTTTCAAGCCTATCAGTATTGACACACACCTCAACGATGCACATAGCGAACGACRTTCTCTCTGCGTTGTGTTTTTGGAAATGTATGTTACATCTTCGGCTGTTGCAGGAAAGATGCATCATTAAAACACTCAGAAGCCTCTTATTAAATTCGCTTTTGGGAAACTGGGCCCAGGTCTTATAGACTAGACGTAACATAGTAAACGAAATCCATGACAGTCAAATTAGTATGATATGTTATGTTTGGTATGGTTACATAAGACAGAAGGTTAAGGCAAAAACTAAAGTAGGGTGGTTGGTCTGGATGGATGGGTAGCTGTAGGCCTATAACATGAATGTCTAGCAACCCAAATGTTGCGTATTCGAATCTCATCACAATTTTAGCTGATTAGCAACTTTGCAACGCTTTCTACTAGTTAGCTACTTTGCAACTAGTAACATGCTAACCTTTCCTCTAGCTATCCCTTCCCCTAACCTTAACCCTAACCTAACACCAAACCCCTAGCCAAGCTAACATTAGCGTTAGCCACTTAGCTAACATTAGCAACAACAAATTGGAATTCGTAACATATCATAGGTTTTGCAAAGTCGTAGCATATTGTAACATATATGAAATGGCGATGGACATCCACCATTTAATAAATACCATACGAAACGTAACATATCATACTAATTGGAGTATCCCGGATTTACATTTACTGACACATTTACCCCTGAGCCAGGTTGGCTACCCAGGGCCCGGTTTCCCAAAAGCATCTTAACGCTAAATTCGTCATTAGAACTTTCGTAGGAGCATCATTAAATCTTTAAGCTGTTTCCCAAAACCCTAGTTACTTAGTTGCACTTGAAAATGMTCTTTATTTACTGACTGTCTCAGACCACTCATTGAACAGCTAAATGTGTCGTTAAGTGCTTTTTTGCCCTTCCTCATAACTTTATACACAGAAGACCCTCACTAAACCCTTCACTAAACAAAGAATCAAGATGTTTTTCTGTCTCTCTGTGACTGCTGATACCTTCAGAACGAAGTTGACTACAAATACAAAGTTGCCAATGTCTTTGCAAGTTTTACAAACAATGAATGAAAAAAATATGCTTAAAATAAAAACCGATATAATTGCATTCAAATATCAATACAATAGGCCTATAGGCTACATCAAACTATATATTTCAATCATATTGAAATATATTTCTTGTTAAATCTATTTTTCTAATTGTAGGTTACTGTCTGTAATTTTTACCTAAATATATTTCATGATGTGCATGTAACATGTGCGCAATGATCTGTGATTTCGTGCATTATGATAGGGTAGGCTAGGGGCTAATCCTAAGAAAAGAACGCCCTAATATTTGCAGCCATAGCCTATAGATGATAATATCTCTTTGGGTAGGAGCTGATCCGTTGTCAGTATTGTGCAATAATTATAATGTTAGAGTAAGATTTGAATTGAGAACACAGATCTGAGAGCAGCGCTGCCTTTCGATCCTGTCAGTTTTGACACGTGTTCCAACTACGCACTTAGTGAAAGTTCTCGCTACATAGTGTTTTAGGACACTAATGAATATTGGCGCGTTCAAGTGCTAGTCGGAACTAGGAAACTGACATTTTCGACTTGCTAAGTTGTTGTAGTTATACACGTGCCGCGTTCAACGAATCAGCAAGTTTTACATTTTGGAGTTTCAACTAGCATTTGAATCCAGCATTCTCATTATTATTATTATTTTTTAATTTATTTAACTAGGAAAGTCAGTTAAGAACACATTCTTATTTACAATGACGCCTACCCCGGCCAAACCCTAACCCGGACGACGCTGGGCCAATTGTGTGCCGCCCTATGGGACTGTGATTGTGATACAGCCTGGACTCGAACCAGGGTCTGTAGTGACGCCTCTAGCACTGTGATCAGTGCGGATGTAGGTGTAGGCGACATGGGCGGCCGCCCAGGGCGGCATCTTGCCGGGGGCGGCACAGGGCGCCCGCACAAAGAAATGTGGAATGGTGACATTTGCGCGATCGGTTTTCTATCGCTCATTTGCATGTCACGTCAACGATATCCTGTCACCTTGTGGGACTGGGGGTCAATTAACCTTGTCGGAGTGGGCGCCCTGATTCTAGTTTGTGAGCTAGGCAGGCCTCCCACTCAGAAGTACGAGATGGGGAGGGCGGTGGCGGTAGGTTGAAGCCTGAGGTAGGGGGAGCGGGGGAATCTATCAAATAGCGCACCTCTAACTTTGTACAGTACTAATGCAATACTCGGGAGCCCATTCTTCGGCCGTTGTAGGCGCAATGCATCATCAATACACTCGTAAACCTATTCAATCGCTATCGGGAAACCGAGCCCAGGTAAATTGAAAGTCATATCTGTCTCTGGTCGTATTCCCCTGCTCAGACATTGCATGCATCAACCTGTTTGCGTGCTACGTTATCGACTGTGCCGCAATCTATTTTTAGATTGCTATAAATAATATGTGTAAAAGCTGATACATAAAATTCCTGTCCATTGGAAGATCTGCGCAGAGGAATGCCCCACTGTCTTCACCTAGGGCTAGATTCAATCCATATCGCCGAACTTCATTATAGCTATATTTTTTTCAACCCTTTGGTACATTTTCACTACACTTAGTACAAAACTCTAAACAGATCATCAGAAGGCAGTTGTTTCAAAACTCTAAGCACTCCAATTGACTAAGTACAACACACCAATTTATGTTATTTTATTTTAAATGTAAATGTTCACCAAACTGTTTTCGTGTAGAAATACATGTTTCACATTGCAATAAATGTTCAAATAAAGTAATTGCTTTTCACAATGCAATGTTCACATATTTTCTTATATGATTGTCTTCTCATTTGTTAAAATACATTTTACTATCCGTCTGCTTTTAATTGATAACCACTTAACCTTTTGGTAACCCTATAGATTCTTTTGGTAAACCTATAGATTCTTTTGGTAAACCTATAGAAGCATTTTTTGTACTACAGATTTTGAGAACTACATCATGAAAATGTATGCTTGTAAACATATAAAGTATGATAAACTGTATACTGTAACGTACTATTAAATTGATGAAAATTGTAATTTTACTTCACATTAAGTTAAGCAATCTGATATTGACAAGATCAGAGATAATTCTGCCTTACAATTAAGACCGAAATCAGGCTTTGTGATATCTGTTTTATCTTATGACAGAGTGTCCTGGTTGAATTATCTTCAGTTTTAGAGAAAATTGAGTGTCAAATTTGCAGTAACCACAAAATCCAAGTAAAAACCACCAAGGAAAACAGCAGTAAATGAAGTTAATGCACTCTGGCTTTGTTCCATCATGTTTTGACTACAGTTACTATGGTTTGCCTTGGTATTCTATCGGGCTCCGAGTTCAGGCCATCACGGTCATGACACACACACACCATGACAGCCAAGAAAGTTGGATAAACACATTTAGATTTTAGATAGTACACTTTGCTTTTGCATTACCCATATAGTTTTAAGGCCATACAAAGGTAGAGTGCACTGTCAGCAGTCCGCCTCCTGTCCATCCTATTGCCATAGGTACACCTTCCTGAAAATAATGGCACTATACGTTGCTAATCCTGATCTGCCTTAAAGATTAGATGCCTTTAAAGATAAAAATTTTCCATTGTGGTTAGCCACACTCATCGTTCAGGGTTACTGTCAGAGATACAGTTGAAGTCGGAAGTTTACATAAACCTTAGCCAAATACATTTAAACTCAGTTTTTCACAATTCCTGACATTTGATCCAAGTAAAAATCCCTGTCTTAGGTTAGTTATGATCAGCACTTTAATTTAAGTGAAATGTCAGAATAATAGCAGAGAGAACAATTTCTTTCATTTTTTATTTCTTTCATCACATTCCCAGTGGGTCAGAAGTTTACATACACTCAATTTGTATTTGGTAGCATAGCTTTTAAATTGTTTAACTTGGGTCAAACGTGTCGGGTAGCCTTCCACAAGCTTCCCACAATAAGTTGGGTGAATTTTAGCCCATTCCTCCTGACAGAGCTGATGTAACTGAATCAGGTTTGTAGGCCTCCTTGCTCGCATACGCTTTTTCAGTTCTGCTCACAAAATTTCTATGGGATTGAGGTCAGGGCTTTGTGATGGCCAGTCCAATACATTGACTTTGTTGTTCTTAAGCCATTTTGGCACAAATTTGAAAGTATGCTTGGGGTCATTGTCCATTTGGAAGACCCATTTGTGACCAAGCTTTAACTTCCTGACTGATGTCTTGAGATGTTGCTTCAATATATCCACATAATTGTCTTTCCTCATGATGCCATCTATTTTGTGAAGTGCACCAGTCCCTCCTGCTGCAAAGCACCCCCACAACATGATGCTGCCACCCCCGCGCTTCACGGTTGGGATGGTGTTCTTCTGCTTGCAAGCCACCCCCTTTTTCCTCCAAACATAACGATGGTCATTATGGTCAAACAGTTCTATTTTTGTTTCATCAGACCAGAGGACATTTCTCAAAAAAGTACGATCTTTGTCCCCATGTGCAGTTGCAAACCGTAGTCTGGCTTTTTATGGCGGTTTTGGAGCAGTGGCTTCTTCCTTGCTGAGCGGCCTTTCAGGTTATGTCGATATAGGACTTGTTTTACTGTAGATACTTTTGTACCCGTTTCCTCCAGCATCTTCACAAGGTCCTTTGCTGTTGTTCTGGGATTGATTTGCACTTTTCGCACCAAATTCATCTCTAGGAGACAGAACGCGTCTCCGTCCTGAACGGTATGACGACTGCGTGGTCCCATGGTGTTTATACTTGCGTACTATTGTTTGTACAGATGAATGTGGTACCTTCAGGCATTTGGAAATTGCTCCCAAGGATGAACCAGACCTTTTGCAATTTTTTTTCTGAGGTCTTGGCTGATTTCTTTTGATTTTCCATGATGTCAAGCAAAGAGGCACTGAGTTTGAAGGTAGGCCTTGAAATACATCCACAGGTACACCTCCAATTGACTCAAATTATGTCAATTAGCCTATCAGAAAGCTTCTAAAGCCATGACATCATTTTCTGGAATTTTCCAAGCTGTTTAAAGGCACAGTCAACTTAGTGTATTATAACTTCTGACCCACTGGAATTGTGATGCAGTGAATTATAAGTGAAAAATCTGTCTGTAAACAATTGTTGGAAAATGACTTGTAGATGTCCTAACCGACTTGCTAAAACCCTAGTTTTGTTAACAAGAAAATGTGTGGAGTGGTTGAAAAATGAGTTTTAATGACTCCAACCTAAGTGTATTAAACTTCCGACTCCAACTGTATGTCACATTTCTATTACTACATGATTTCATGAGAAAAACATTCTGCAGGGTGTGTAATGCAAGTCAAGGTGACCTTGATGAATGTCAACAAGCTGTATAAAGAGCATTGTTAAAGGGCAACTGCTCCACTTTTCAAAGTATTCATTATCTCCAGCCCCAAACCAGGGCCTACATGTAAGAAAAAACAGTTGATTTTCAAAACCAGCAGTGAGTTTCTAGCCAGATGGAGGGTATTTTCTATATCAAATCAAATCAAATTTATTGTCACATACACCATGGTTAGCAGATGTTAATCGAGTGTAGCGAAAATGCTTGTGCTTCTAGTTCCAACCATGCAGTAATATCTAACTTGTAATCTAACTAGCTCCTCATGTCATTGCGAATCTCATAGTGTTTGTAAATCACTGCTTTTAAATAGTTGTAACATTTGATGTAATTGATTAGAATTATTTAAGGTTATATTTTTTTCACAAAATGAAGAAATCGGCCGTTTTCACAACTGTATGTAGACACTGATTTGGTCCTGGAGATTATGAATATGAGGTTGAAAAGTGGCAGATGTCCCTTAAAATAACTGCTTTAATCTAACTGCATTGGCAAAGTACTCTAATATCGTAGTACAGTAATCCCTCGTTTATCGCGGGGTTACGTTCCGAAAATGACCCGCGAAAGTGAAATCCGCGAAATAGAAAACTTTTTTTTTTTTTACAATTAGCAACTATTACATGTATACAAATACAGTGACTCACGTGTAGGCCGTTTCACTGCTCTTCAGACTGGCCGCTGCATCCTGACTGCGCTCTGCAGTGTTCTCTTCTTCTGAAGCCCGCGGTCAGGTGTTTGTTTGTTCGGAGAAGAACATAGTGATAGGCAGCTGTTGTCGCTCTTTTTTCTTCTTTGCAAAAAGATCCTTGTACACCGACATGCCACCATCATTACGTTGGAGAACTGTAATGAACGCTCATCAAAGGGTCCCATTCCTCAGCTACTCGCTTAAGTTCAGTGGCCATTCGCACCATGGTTGCTAAGCGACCAAGCGTTAGTCCTTCCTTCCTTCCTGGCCAACTTAATGTAAATTTGCCAACTGTTTTATTGTACGTACACAACTGCACGAGACGACAAAATGATAGCACAATTCGTAGCATGTTTTGATACAAGAAACGGGAGTGAGTTTTTAGCGAATCAGAATGCAGAGCACCAATGCAAACCAAAAAAAAATAAAAAATGCATTATGAAAATCCGCGAAATAGCGAATCCGCGATAAGTGAACCGCGAAGTGGCGAGGGATCACTGTATATGCCATTTACTTAGCAGGTGCTTTTATCCAAAGTGTCCACACATTTTCACATATGACCCCAGTGGGAATCAAACCCAGAACTCTGGTGTTAGTGCCATGCTCTTACTAACTGAGCCACACGAGACACTACAATAAGCACAAAACTGTAAAATACAATACAGTTGGAAGGTGTATGATTTCCATCACCATGAGTGTGCCACCTATCTTCAAGTCATGGATGAGGCATGCAATGACATTAATCCAGACCTACAGTACCAGTCAAAGGGTTTGGTGAGGCGTGTTTAGTTTATTTATTAAATTATTCACTCCTTGAACTTGCTTCCTGACTCCCAGTGCACGCACACTTTACCAAAAGTTTGGACACACCTACTCATTCAGATTCCCACCTGTCTAATGTCCATTGCTCGTGTTTCTTGGCACAATCAAGTCTCTTATTATTATTGGTGTCCTTTAACAGTAGTTTATTTGCAGCAGTTGAACCTTGTAGGCCTGATTCACACAGTCTCCTCTGAACAGTTGATGTTGAGATGTGTCTGTTACTTGAAATCCGAAGCAATTATTTGGGCTGCAATTTCTGAGGTGCAGTTAACTCTAATGAACTTATCCTCTGCAGCAGAGGTAACTCTAGGTCTTCCTTTCCTGTGGTGGTCCTCATGAGAGCCAGTTTCATCATAGCGCTTGATGGTTTTTGCGACTGCACTTGAAGAAACTTTAAAAGTTCTTGAAATGTTCTGCATTGACTGAACTTGATTCCTTTAAAGTAATGATGGACTTTTGTTTCTCTTTGTTTATTTGAGCTGTTCTTGCCATAAGATGGACTTTTCTTTTTATTGTTCTTTTTTTATTTAACCTTTATTTAACTAGGCAAGTCTTTTATCAAATAGGGCTATCTTCTGTATACCACCCCTACCTTGTCACAACTGATTGGCTCAAACGCATAAAGAAGGAAAGAAATTCCACAAATTAACTTTTAACAAGGCACACTTGTTAATGCATTCCAGGTAACTATTTCATGAAGCTGGTTGAGAGAATACCAGGAGTGTGCAAAGCTGTCATCAAGGCAATGGGTGGCTACGTTGAAGAATCTAAATGATAAAAATATATTTAAATGTTTTGGTTACGACATGATTACATATGTGTTATTTCATAGTTTTGATGTCTTCACCATGTACTGTACAATGTAGAAAATAGTGAAAATCAAGAAAAACCCTTGAATGAGTAGGTGTGTCCAAACTTTTGAGTGGTGCTGTATGTCAGGTTTGAAGGTTTTTTCCCAGGTGTATGAACAATGAGGATATTTACTGTGATGTGGATGAGAAACTATGACCAAATGCTCAAGACCGGCTTGATGCAAACTAGTGGCTGCTAAACGTTTTGTTTCATTTGATTACAGTTATCAGTTTGGAATTTTGTACTAAAAGTTTAGAAAATTCACCACATACTTGTGAAAATAGCACCAAAGCTAATTTTAAAACTGTAAGCTGGAAGGAACATTGTTAGGGTATTGTGGGAAGCAACCATAGACATGTATACAGCCCCACAGTGGAGGTGTCCTAATACCCATAAAACCTAACAGTCAAACAGGGAATATTGATAAATGTCACCTTGTCCAAGAGAGATTTAAACGGTTATCAAAACGTCACGCCAAGGTAAGCCTACACGAAACAGCCCTTATTTTAAATGTTTCTAAAATCCCCTATGGAAAAAAATAATAGTGGAAAAACAATTGGAACATTTTTCCTGTTAGACCGCTAGGTTTTATCGGTGTTATGACTCATACTGTGGTACTCTATAGAGGCCTCTAGTGCCCAAAAGCCAGTTTTAGCATGGGCAGCACCATTGAGGACTTTCACCATTTTAAAGTAGTCTACTGGGCTGGAACTAGTTTCAKTCACGGGCTGATTTTTTTCTTTTCTTGAGCAGATGGTCTGGGGGCCGGAACATAATTACAAATCATTTGTAGATGGTAAATTGACTGCAAGAAGCCCAACGTTTCGATCTCTATACCTCTCTATGGAAGCAACCTGTCATACCCTGCATTCATAACCCAGTGGGAAAGTGGTATTTACCACATACGACTCTGAAAATCCACTTGAATGCCCCTCTAACTAGAGGGAAACTCACCTATCATACCTGAGCTCCGACTTCTCATACATGCTGATCTCTGACGTCAAGGAAATTACCTCGATAACAGCATTTTCGGCAGTTAAATGCAACAACAAAACACTATTTCTTAAAAGCAATCTATTAATATGGTTTTTGAACACTATCATCTGTTTACAAGCATAATATATGTACTTTTAGTTTATGGTTGACGGAGCTTGTTGGCCAACTTGGCCATTAGCCAATCAGCATTTTATCAAGGAGTGAACGCATTGAACTAGTTTTATGACGTCACACTTGGTCATTTCCACCATCCCACTTGGTTATGAACGCAGCATAACCTGTCGAGACTAGTCTACTCTCCACCCACAAGGCACTTCATTATAAATTCTGCCCCTCACCTAAACTTCACAATTTGCCGTTATCGGTAGGCTATTATCTCCAACAGTAGTCTATTTTTACAGTTACTTTTCGTTTTTAAACATTTAATCTCAATGGATCGATACATATTTATCATTGTGTTATTGGCGTGTGTTCTGCGGGCGGTGAGATGCTACAGCTCCGGAAAGGTGACTGCGGCGTGTGACAATATGACACCGCAACACAAAAAAGGCGCGCAGCAAAGCCTCGCTCCATTCTCTGTCACCACTGACCGGTTCAGCTTTAAGGAGGGCGATGAAATCATAGGTGAGACATCATGTAGTTTTCTCTATTATTGGGGGGTTCATGCAGATATATTGAACCCTCACCACTAGGTCTATAGGCTTTATTAATCTATCTATGGTTTTGCTGTTATGGGTAGATATCTCTGAAAAGTAGATCTTCAATTAATAACGGTCTCCATTTTCTATGGTGGTGTTTAAATCAACTTAACACTGTGTTGTTTACAGTCAGGCTCCTGGCAGGTTCCACTCCATTCACTGGGTTTATGTTACAAGCCAGAGAGGTTGGAGGAAGCAGTCCTCTGGGATCCTTCACTGTAACAAGTGGAGAGGCCCAGCTACTCACCTGCAACGGACTACCTGTGAGTCTATTCCCATAGACTGTATAAATCCATTTAATTCTGTTTATTCCCACCTATCTATTACTACCTGACCTATAGGCTGCTTTTCTGTTATGTTATGAGAGCTACAGTATTACATATAACCAGAGGCGCAACTTTGGTTTTAGAAGTGGGGGGAACATAATAAAATAAAATAAATCTTATTTTTATCCAGTTGGATAAACACGCCAAACAAACCGCTCGGAGGCGTCCGCATGATCCTAAACCACACCGTTGCCTCGTTTTGTATCACATTTCAATGATAAAACTGGGGGGGACAAAAATGCAATTTCAGAATGKGGGGGGGGGGGGGGGWTGGGATGGGACATGTCACATGTCCCCAGTGAAAGTTGCACCCCTGCATATAACATTGAAACAGTAATGGTTGTTTAGATCTTATACATGTGTTTATGAGACAGAAGAAAACACTCTATTTACAAAAACAGATCAATTATTCCCTGTTCCTGCATGGGTCCTCCTGTTGGGTAGAGTAGGTCATAAGGCTCTACTGAAAACTTTTAAAAGGTTCACAGATAATCGTATAAATAATTATCATAAATGTACATTTGCAATCAGCTTCTCTAAGATCAACACAACAATTATTATATAATTTTTTACCTAACACCATTACTCAAATTGTGTGTTCCAAAACGCGCCTTCACATGCTCGCACATTCGGAGACAGGCACTACAAGCCAACCCGATTGATGTGGTTCGGCCAAAAATGGTGGATAAATGAGGATAGTTCAGTCAAGCTGTTTACCATTGTAAAAAAACTAAATGTTCTGTCTGTGTAAGTGAGTGTTCCCCATCTCCCGTGAGCATGCTATCCTGTGAGAGCTTAGGGTTCCTCGACAATATCTAGCATGCTCACATAAGAGGGAACAGCTGGCTCTGGTCTACTTATTGTCCCTGCCTCGCCTGACCAGAAATAAATTGGCAATGAGATGTCTTGCTCTGGGGCATTCACTTCATAGGGCCGGGGCAATAGTCTTCTTCACATTGGCAGTTTGAAGTGACTCAAATAAAAAAAGTGGCATATCCGATTTGAAACTGTTCTTTTCCTTCAGTCTGAACAGCCAAAAAGCACATGGAATAAGATGATTTAAGCCACATTTCAAACCACTTTCGTAGGTCAGATACAAATCTGATTCTTGGCCATGCGACTTGTGTCTGAATGGTCAAATCTGATTAATTTGCCCTTAATGTCACGTTCTGACGTTGTCAGTCGTTGTCTCTGATTGGGAGCCATATTTAGGTAGCCTGTTTTCTATTGTGTTTTGTGGGTGATTTTTTCCTGTGTTAGTGTTTGCACCATACGGGACTGTTTCGGTTGTTTGTTTGTGCTTTTGTTATTTTGTTCAGTGTTGAGTTTGATTTATTAAACTTCTCATTATGGACACTTACAACGCTGCACATTGGTCCGATCCTTGCTACTCCTCTTCAGACGAAGAGGAAATCCGTGACACTTAAGTGGTTTTAAGACGGTTATTTAGCATATCTTGTGGCTTGCAAGCTACATATGTTGACAGTTTTGACAAGAATACGTGGAAGCTAACTAGCTTGTTAAAACATTTTAGGGATAGGGGGCAGCATTTTCACTTTGGATGAATAGCGTGCCCAAATTGAACTGCCTCCTACTCTGTCCCAGATGCTAATATATGCATATTATTATTACTATTGGATAGAAAACACTCGGAAGTTTCTAAAACTGTTTGAATTATGTCTGAGTATAACAGAACTCATATGGCAGGCAAACTTCCAAACAGGAAGTGGAAATTCTGAGGCTGGTGTTTTTTCTACTCATCGCCTATTCAAATCCCAGGAAGATATGGATTTCTTTGCACTTCCCACGCCTTCCACTAGATGTCAACAGTCGGTAGAACGTTGAATGAAGTTTATACTGTGATGTGGGACCGGATGGGAGGTTTCAGTCAGTGGTCTGGCAGATTCCCAGTTCCTGGTCATGCGCATTCCTCATGATATCGCCTTGCGTTCCATAACTTTTACAGACATGAAGGAATGCTCCGGTTGGAACGTTATTGGATATATATGATAACGACGTCCAGAAGATTGATTATCTACTTAGTTTGACAAGTTTATTCGACCTGTGATATAACTTTTTTAAGTTTTCGTCCGACGTTATGCGTCACTTGCACGAGCGTTTGGATATGTGTACTAAACGCGCTAGCAAAAGTAGCTATTAGGACATAAATAATTGACATTATCGAACAAAACAACAATTTATTGTCGAACTAGGATTCCTGGGAATGCATTCTGATGAAGATAATCAAAGGTAAGGGAATATTTATGATGTAATTTCGTATTTCTGTTGACTCCAACATGGCGGATAAATGTTATTTATATTTGAGCGCCGTCTCATATTGCATGGTGTGCTTTTTCCGTAAAGTTTTTTTGAAATCTGACACAGCGGTTGCATTAAGAACAAGTGTATCTTTATATGTAAAACATGTATCTTTCATCAAAGTGTATGATGAGTATTTCTGTTATTTGACGTGGCTCTGCAATTTCTCCGGATATTTGGATGCATTTCTGAACATGGCGCCAATGTAAACAAAAATTTTGGGATATAAATATGCACATTATCGAACAAAAAATACATGTATTGCGTAACATGATGTCCTATGAGCGTCATCTGATGAAGATCATCAAAGGTTAGTGATGAATTTTATCTCTATTTCTGTTTTTGTGACTCCTATCTTTGGCTGGGAAATGGCTGTGTGTTTTTTGAACTTGGTGGTGATCTAACATAATCATATGTTGTGTTTTCGCTGTAAAGCATTTTTTTAAATCGGACACGATGGGTAGATTAACAAGATGTTTATCTTTCATTTGCTCTATTGGACTTGTTAATGTGTGAAAGTTACATATTTCAAAAAAATATTTTTGAATTTCCCGCGCTGCCTTTTCAGCGGAATGTTGTGGGGGGGGTTCCGCTAGCGGAACGTGTGTCCTAGAAAGGTTAATTGTTTTGAAACAAATGAGTGAATGTGCTAGAAAGCTAAACAGTTACCTGGCCAGCTAGTTGACTACTTGTTTTGAAAGTTGGAATATTTTATTCTTTGAGGCTTTAAGTGTTCTTTACACTATTATTTTGAACATTCAAAGCAACTGGGAAATGCCCATTGCAGGCATTGTTGTCACCTTAGCTTAGCTACATAACTTAGCTTAGCTACATAACTTCTGAGTGACGATCACCACCACCCTATCATCCTACACCACTGCACACACACCTGTCATTACTATGACAACTAGCATAGCCATGTCAGCAAAGGACTGCTGTCTGAACACACACAAATACGATTTCAATCAATCAAATGTATTTATAAAGCCCTTTTTACAGCCGATGTCACAAAGTGCTATACAGAAATACAGCCTAAAACCCCAGACTGCAAGCATTGCAGATGTAGATTTGGTCACTTGTAACTTGCTGTTTGGCAGTCAGTATTTCTAAATGAAAAAAATGTATTCAAAAGATTTGAGTATTAAGGCCTGCAGTGAAAACAAGGCTTTAGTAGGCCAGAGTGGCCCTGCTCCGATCAGAAAAAATGAGGGTGGGATGTATCGCGTTTTCTACCGTCTCTGGTTTGGGTCCATTTCCTAGCACACCTGGAAACTACAGAGAATGGAGCCAAAACAGAAACAACGCTCATCCAAAACATAGATAAGTACAATAAATGGCACTCGCTTGTCTGAGCCTTATTTAAACCATACAAACAGTGACTGAATGGACCCACATTGCTGCTAACGTAGCTGAAAACGGAGCAGGGTAGGTGAGATTAGTTTGTCTGTGTGCATTAGCAGGGCCGTTTGTAGCATTTTGCAGGCAAACCATTTTAGTGCTTGTACAAGTAACATAAAACATGAAATACACCTCCATGGACTGTTCAGAACTATTTTTGTCCCGCAGATGATTTGGTAACGGCTGTCATTTCTGCTTTGTATGCGTTAGCCTAGGTCTACCTACTGTATTAAAGCTGCTACACAGGATTTTTGTTGTTGAACTTTTGCATTGTCATTTCAGAAAATGTCCATAATATATATCTGCCCGTAATAGTGGAATGATAGTGTTTCACAGTATTACTTACCCGCCAGTGTTATAATTGGCTGTGATATTCATCTATTGATATCTCCCGCCGGAAAGGCATCTGTTGTTAAAATGGGAAAGCTGTTTTGACTTTGTTTGTGTTATCTAGTACAAATCGGATCAAGCGGCGAATGTAGAAATCCCTCTGTTGTTTCCTGGTCGCTAAAGTTCTACACTGTTCGCTCATGTGAATCATGTAAGAAATCGTTGTACCATCTAAATCACTGTGAAAAATCTTTTCAATAACAAAATATATAGTTTTTACAGCTGTTAGAAGCTGGTGGACCAAAACCGAAAATAAAAGGCTCAAGCGCAAGTCTCCGCCATGTTTTGGGGAAATGGGATGCGGGTGAGGGCGGAGATTTGTTTTGAATGCAGTTTATTGCTGTTGAAATTCACCTAGCTTCCACATAGGGGTGGACATTCTGTGGAATTCTATGTGTAGCACCTCTTTGTCGCATTATTCACACACTCAGAATTCGCTGCTTCAAGTTTCAGTAGCCTACCTTTCCTCTCGTAATTGGACATTTGAGATCAAGTGTGCCTACAGAAGGCTATTTGTGTGGTCTCAATTAAATAGAGTATGCTGTCTTTGCATGGGCTGAGAATCACGTGGCAGTTATCTTTCCAAGGGAAATAACTTCAATTTAATTAGGGTAAAGTTTACTACAGTGTCTGAAAATGAATATTGATAATGGAAAGAAGTGCATAGCGCTCAACCAACGTGAGTAGAGGTGCAAAAAAATATACAGCTGCGAGCAACATTGAATGGGGTTCACAGGATGACACAATGACAAAGGTACAGTGCGGCCATATTTGAATGTGGTAACAATATTTTCTCAAATCCTAGAAGGATTAGAAGGCCAGCATCCTGCAGTTGCCTCTTCACTGTTGACGTTGAGTCTGGTGTTTGCGGGTACTATTTATTTTTTGTATTTTATTTCACCTTTATTTAACCAGGTAGGCTAGTTGAGAACAAGTTCTCATTTACAACTGCGACCTGGCCAAGGTAAAGCAAAGCAGTGCGACACAAACAACAACAAGAGTTACGAATGGAATAAACAAGCGTACAGTCAATAACACAATAGAAAAAAAGAAAGTCTATATACAGTGTGTGCAAATAGCGTGGGGAGGTAAGGCAATAAATAGGCCATAGTAGCAAGTAATTACAATTTAGCAAATTAACACTGGAGTGATAGATGTGCAGACGATGATGTGCAAGTAGAAATACTGGTGTGCAAAAGAGCAGAAAAGTAAATAAGAACAACATGGGGATGAGGTAGGTAGATAGGATAGGCTATTTACAGATGGGCTATGTACAGCTGCAGCGATCAGTTAGCTGCTCAGATAGCTGATGTTTAAAGTTAGTGAGGGAAATATAAGTCTCCAGCTTCAGCGATTTTTGCAATTCGTTCCAGTCATTGGCAGCAGAGAACTGGAAGGAAAGGCAGCCAAAAGAGGTGTTTGGGGATGACCAGTGAGATATACCTACTGGAGCGCATGCTACGGGTGGGTGTTGTTATCGTGACCAGTGAGCTGAGATAAGGCGGAGCTTTACCTTGCAAAGACTTATAGATGACTTGGAGCCAGTGGGTCTGACGACGAATATGTAGAGAGGGTCAGCCGACGAGAGCATACAGGTCGCAGTGGTGGGTGGTATATGGGGCTTTGGTGACAAAACGGATGGCACTGTCATAGACTGCATCCAGTTTGCTGAGTAGAGTGTTGGAGGCTATTTTGTAAATAACATCGCCAAAGTCGAGGATCGGTAGGATAGTCAGTTTTACTAGGGTATGTTTGGCGGCGTGAGTGAAAGAGGCTTTGTTGCGGAATAGGAAGCCAATTCTAGATTTAATTTTGGATTGGAGATGTTTAATATTAGTCTAGAAGGAGAGGTATTTGTAGTTGTCCACATATTCTAAGTCAGAACCGTCCAGAGTAGTGCAGCCAGTCAGGCGGGCGGGTGCAGGCAGCGAACGGTTGAAAAGCATGCATTTAGTTTTACTAGCGTTTAAGAGCAGTTGGAGGCCACAGAAGGAGTGTTGTATGGCCTTGAAGCTCATCTGGAGGTTTGTTAACACAGTGTCCAAAGAAGGGCCAGATGTATACAGAATGGTGTCGTCTGCATAGAGGTGGATCAGGGAATCACCCGCAGCAAGAGCGGCATCGTTGATATATACAGAGAAAGGAGTCGGCCCGAGAATTGAACCCTGTGGTACCCCCTTAGAGACTGCCAGAGTTCCGGACAACAGCCCTCCGATTTGACACACTGAACTCTGTCTGAGAAGTAGTTGGCGAGGCAGTCATTTGAGAAACCAAGGCTGTTGAGTCTGCCGATAAGAATACGGTGATTGACAGAGTCGAAAGCCTTGGCCAGGTCAATGAAGACGGCTGCTCAGTACAATCTTTTATCGATGGTGTTTATGATATCGTTTAGTACCTTGAGCGTGGCTGAGGTGCACCTGTGACCAGCTCGGAAACCGGATTGCACAGCGGAGAAGGTACGGTGGGATTCGAAATGGTCAGTGATCTGTTTATTAACTTGGCTTTCGAAGACTTTAGAAAGGCAGGGCAGGATGGATATAGGTCTATAACAGTTTGGGTCTAGCGTGTCACCCCCTTTGAAGAGGGGGATGACTGCGGCAGCTTTCCAATCTTTAGGGATCTCGGACGATACGAAAGAGAGGTTGAACAGACTGGTAATAGGGGTTGCAACAATGGCAGCGGATCATTTTAGAAATAGAGGGTCCAGATTGTCTAGCCCAGCTGATTTGTACGGGTCCAGGTTTTGCAGCTCTTTCAGAACATCTGCTATCTGGATTTGGGTAAAGGAAAAACTGGGGAGGATTGGGCAAGTACCTGCAGGGGGTGTGGAGCTGTTGGCCGGGGTTGAGGTAGCCAGGAGGAAAGCATGGCCAGCCGTAGAGAAATGCTTATTGAAATTCTCGATTATCGTGGATTTATCGGTGTTACCTAGCCTCAGTGCAGTGGGCAGCTGGGAGGAGGTGCTCTTGTTCTCCATGCACTTTACAGTGTCCCAAAACCTTTTGGAGTTAGAGCTACAGGATGCAAATTTCTGTTTGAAAAAGCTATTTAATGAAGCTGCCAGTTGAGGACTTGTGAGGCATCTGTTTCTCAAACTAGACATTCTAATGTTCTTGTCCTCTTGCTCAGTTGTGCAACGGGGCCTCACAGTCCTCTTTCCATTCTGGTTAGAGCCAGTTTGCGCAGTTCTGTGAAGGGAGTAGTACACATCGTTGTATGAGATCTTCAGTTTCTTGTCAATTTCTCGCATGGAATAGCCTTCATTTCTCAGAACAAGAATAGACTGACGAGTTTCAGAAGAAACTCTTTGTTTCTGGCCATTTTAAGCCTGTAATCGAACCCACAAATGCTGATGCTTCAGATACTCAACTAGTCTAAAGAAGGCCAGTTTTATTGCTTCTTTCATCAGAACAACAGTTTTCAGCTGTGCTAACATTTTTTTTCTTCCTGATGGCAACCAGGTAAAACTCAGAAACCTGGTTTGTAGTAGGGACCTTAAGGTTTCCCCTATTTCCTGGGGCAAGTAAACTGAGAAGTCGGGCAAGCAGTTTTTCTTTTTACTGAAAACAACAAAACTGTAAATAATTCCAGTAGGCCTAGCCTAGAATGATATTTATGGATCATTCCCATTCTTTAACTTAGAGACGGACAATTTATGGCATGTATGGCAGCCAGGGAAGTTGAGCCTGCTATGTGGTTGCCTCTTGGAAAGTGAGAGTGTGCTCTGCTGTCTTTGTAGACGTGTGTCTTTTGTGATATTCATATGAATATTTTTAATGTTGAATAAATATATGTTAATTTTTGTATTTCAGAATCTAGACATACTAGATATTTTCCAGCACACTATAGGGAGTATAATGACATATGTTGTCTATATCATGTACGGTTCACAGATCATAGGGTCTTACAGGAGGCATGTATACAGTGCATTCAGAAAGTATTCAGCCCCCTTGACTTTTTCCACATTTTGTTATGTTACATACTTATTCTAAAATGGATTAAACAGTTTTTTTCCTCATCAATCTACACACAAGACCCCATAATGACAAAGCAAAAACAGGTTTTTAGAAATCCCCCCTAAACAAACATCCCTCCTCCCAATGAAGTTTCTATGCGAGAATTGCCAGAACATTTTTGGGCCTTTCTGGCATGGAATCACCCTGCTGCATTTGAATAAATCTTCATGGATCCTTTTTTTCCCTATTCTCAGAATTCTGCAGTTTCTCACACATCAGATTCACCTAAATCCTCCATCCAGGGAATATGGAGGGCCCCCACATCAGGCAACCTCAACTCCATCCAATTCAGGTAATTCACCCATCCAGTATCTCCTAGCTTTTGAACCAGAATTTTCACTTCTGTTAGCAGTTGTTGTTATTCTTCAATAACACAGACCCCAAAGCAAATCAGGAGGAGAAAAATATATTTATTGAAAGACAACAAATCATAGTTGTTATGCTCGAAAGTAGATGGCAGATGTTTATTCTTCCCTGTCCTCAATGTTTCTCTGCTGAACAAAGAGACAGGATGTAGTTTATACCCAAGCCTAGCCTGTGGTTGACCAATTAGAATTCCTTGCAATAAAACTGGGCCAATGGCCAAAAAACAAGTATCCCGTTTCAGGCTCAATGTATAAACAATTTGGACCAATGAGACCTTTTTTATTTTTTTTATTTCACCTTTATTTAACCAGGTAGGCTAGTTGAGAACAAGTTCTCATTTGCAACTGCGACCTGGCCAAGATAAAGCATAGCAGTGTGAACAGACAACACAGAGTTACACATGGAGTAAACAATAAACAAGTCAATAACATGGTAGAAAAAAAAGAGAATCTATATACAATGTGTGCAAAAGGCATGAGGTAGGCAATAAATCGAATAATTACAATTTAGCAGATTAACACTGGAGTGATAAATCATCAGATGATCATGTGCAAGAAGAGATACTGGTGTGCAAAAAGAGCAGAAAAGTAAATAAATAAAAGCAGTATGGGGGGTGAGGTAGGTAAATTGGGTGGGTAGTTTACAGATGGACTATGTACAGCTGCAGCGATCGGTTAGCTGCTCGGATAGCAGATTTTTAAAGTTGTTGCCTATATGCTCAGGGTTGATATCGCGCTTGCAGACTGGCAGGTATTGGCCCGGTATTGAAGCTGGCTGTGTCCGAGTTGAGGGTGAAGAACGCAGCAGTGGCTAACTGACTACTAGCTAGTAGCTAGTTATCTGGCTAGCTTCTGATTGGGGTTACGGTTCTAAAGTATAAAAAAATAGCAGGTCCGTACCACATTGGGTGAGGCGGAATGTAGGAATGTATATTCAGTTCCTAGATGGAAAGTGAAATTAAAATATATACGAAATGTACACGAAAAATACGAAGACTATTTACACGGGACAGGACATGACAAAGACACGTCCGACTGCTACGCCATCTTGGACCTTGCCACATGGAGCTATGAGTTCCAGACTGAAATTCCTCCTGTATCCCTTACCCATTAATCTTCAGTTCCCCAATACAAAGAAACAACTATTTCCATTGATCATTAATTCCCTATTACAGAAAAACAACAATTTCCATTGATTGTTAATTCCCTCTTGACCTTTATTCCTCTGCGTTGTGTAGTTATCTTAGAATATTCTTATACTTCTATTACCATGGGGCCCAGTTTCCTGGACACAGATTAAGCTTAGTTCTTGACTAAAACGCACTTTAAATGGAAATTCCGTCCCTTAATGTTATTACATTGTTTTATTATTTGTTCTGCCACGCCATTTTTACAGTGCCTCCTTTGTAAAAGATTACTCCACCTTCTGGGTTGGAGTGAGAAGTTCTCCAGTCACATACAACATCGCTGCTGCACCCCCAGCTAACAGCACATCCGTCACCTCTACCGCCTCTTCATCCTCAAAAGTGAGTATGATTACATGCACACAATAATACGATTATTGTGAATATTCAGATTAATATAATAATTAGATTAAAACATTTGCATGCTTTGCAAGAAGAACGATTTCCTTAATAATCTTGTTTACATGGACACGAAATCAGGCTACTGATGGGACTTTGATAAATGCAGAACATTGCCAATCAAAATAAACGTTCTACCACAGCTACCATGTTATTTTTGGGAAGTCTACTTGATTCTGAGTTCTAGAACGCAAAAAAGTTAATAGAACGCAAAAAAGTTCTACCTGGAACCTAAAAGGTTTCTCCTACGGGGACAGCCGCAGAACCCTTTTGGAACCCTTTTTTCTAAGAGTGTACCAAGTATTTATAAAGGTTGCTCAGAAAACCAGATGTTTTAATCGGCGTATGCTTACTTAGATTGAACGCCGATTTAATAAGCAGAGTAATGTGTATACATGACTAATGCCATACTCGGCCTACTGATCAGTTGAATATCGAATTATTAGTGTGCATGTAGACGTACCTAGTATTTCCATTAAAATCCTTAGTACTTATGGTAATAGATAATAGTACAAATGTGTTTTATTTAAAACATAAACTTGTCTTAACAATGTATCACAAGTGTAAGTGATAGTCTCTCAAAAGGTCAAATAGGGGGTGCTTATATTTGTCCTGTTTCACTGTATGTACAAGTACGAGTGGGTAACCTGTACGAGTGTGAGGTGTGAAATGGAAATGTGTTTTTTGCTTATCCCAACTCCCCCTGAGAGTGGGGTCATTGATAGCGACCCTGGAGAAATTAGGGTTAAGTGCCTTGCTCAAAGGCAGATCAACAGATTTTTCACCTTGTCGGGGATTCGAACTGGCAACCTTTCAGTTACTGGCCCAACGCTCTTAACCGCTAGGCTACCTGCCACTCACTCTCTGACAATAGTGTCATATTACATTTTCAATCAAACAATACCATTTATTTTTACACACTATTACATAAGTGCTATACAATAACATTGAATATGTTTATAATAGGTTTCCAACTCCAGCACTGGATGTGGCAGCACTAAGGTCTGTTTCAGCCAACCTCTATACTGTGACCCTGGGGTCAGCCCAGATTGTTACTTCCTGTCTGCTATGACCTCTCCCGGTGATACAGCCATCCAGTTGGAGATGACCGGCCCTTCAGATGGCTACATCGCCATTGGCTTCTCAGATGACCAGAGGATGGTAATGTAGCCTTTTCAGAAGTAGTGCATGCACATCCTGCAATTGAATATGCTTATTCAAATTTTGAGGCACTCGTTCAGATACTTTCACTTCAATGAAGTCGGTGAACAAGTTTATTTTTAAAACGATGAAGAAGGATTGCATGAGGGCAGGTGGAAGGCAGCCAATCAACTGCAGGAGCATTCAACAGTGTGCAATTTTTATTTTATGAATGTTTGTTTATTGTACCCTGCACCTTCAAGTGGCCTGTGGCAGGGTTGAATGTGTTCCTCTCATCATCTGTTTTCCTCTGCATCACATCAGGGAAATGATGACATCTATATTTGTGGACGGGACAGTGGCGGGCTCATCCAATTGCAACACGCCTTTTCAACAGGAAGGAAGATACCAGAGATACTTCCTCTGGTACTTGCTATTACTATGACGCATGAAAAGCTAAGAGGATGATAGCAATTGGAATATGGACTGGAATTAAAGTTTTGATATGACTGATTTGAAATGAAATGTACCCCCAGCCCTGATGCTATAATGAATCACAAAACAATCGGTAATGACTCAAATGTCTCTTGTTTGTCCTTTTCTAGGGAAATGTTTCTGATGTTAAATCCTCAGTGAATAATGGTATCATTAGCTGTTCCTTCACGACTAGGAACCCCATTTCAACTTTGCGATCCGGAGCGYCCAGTTCCCTCTACTATCTCATGATCGTTCACGGGCCCTCCAATAATGGTACAGTATGAGCCAAAAGCTTACAGCATAGTAGCACCAGTACTGGTACAGAGGAAGTGGTTATATCCCTCTGTCATTTTATTTACATAGTGCTATGACATCTTTAGATAATAATGAGTGACATTACATGGACATGGAAGACGGGATCTTAAATCAGCACTCCTACTCTGAGATATTGTATGAATACGGGCCCTGTTATCTAATAAGGATTCTAATGTTGTAGGCCTGGTACCGATGAAGAAAGCAGTCTGCTTCAGTATAGCAGTCATATGTTTCATAATATCATTTTATTCTATTTCTCTTATTGTATTTCACTTTTCGGTTGACTTTGACAGGGATAATCGGCATTCATACTGGCACCTTCATCAGTGACACTAAAGTGGATATTTCAAGTCCTCAAGTTGTTACAAGTGAAAAAGAGCCACCTATTATTAAAGCACATGGTAAGCTTGCCGTTTCCTTGGTGAGAAGAGTTTGCATGCATAACCTCGAACAAATTGTTATACGGTAATACACTGATTATAATTACATATACAAGCTTAAAGATTTGTGCATTGATTATGGATTATTGATTTATTATCCTGTTGTGCTTCAGGTTCCCTGATGTTGATAGCGTGGATGACCACAGGTAGTTTGGGAATGATCATAGCCAGGTATCTGAAAGGTGTGGCCAAGGGGAAACATTATTTTGGGAAAGATGTTTGGTTTCTGGTGAGTTTCTATAATACTGTCCCTAATGTGTTAGTGTAGCAACATTTGATTGTACTTTAAATGTTTTCACTGCTATCCAATTGGTGCCTTTTCTACATATAGCTTGACTGGGAGAGTGTGTCAAGCAGGCAGTCACTTGTGTTTGTGAGGAAGCTATGCTGTTAATTAAGCAAGCAGACTGACGTCCGTCACATTTCAAGTTTTATTAGTCGTATGTACGGGATACACGTGGTATACACTGTCCAACAAAATGCTTACTTGCAGGTTCCTTCTCGACAATGCAACCACAAAGAAAAAATATAAGAATATGAACATAAACATTAGCACGTCTAGATGACTTTATTAGGTGGAATGTTTTTAGTACTAAATAATAATGCCACATAATCTGTACTCTTGGCTTGCATGTTCCTCAGGTGCACGTGTTTCTTATGACACTCACTGTTGCCGCCACCATCATTGCCTTCATTTTGGCCTTCTCAGAAGTTGGAGGCTGGAGTGGGGTATGTATCATAAACCTTTACTGCGCGCCGATTGTTATTTAAAACAAACCTATCTGACAAATGCTGTGCCGTCTAGTTTTATGAAACCTACTCTATTATGGAAGGCTCAGTTAATTGAAATAGTTAAGAGAGACAGTTTATGAGCCCGGTGTGTTTATAGGGAGCCCATCTGTGTTTATAGGGAGTCCATCCTGTGTTGGGCTGCATCGTTATGATCCTGGCCTTCTTCCAGCCAATCGGTGCCATGTTCCGATGTGGACCTCAACATCACTGGTAAGGGATCCAGACTCATACCTGGTGTATGTCAGTTTGCTCATGTGTATGTAAATCCAAAAGTGGCTTGTTTTCTCAAGTTAATGTATTATTTTTGTGTTGTTTTTTTCACAGGCGATTCCTCTTCAATTGGTCGCATTCTTTGAATGCAGTGGCAATAAAAGGTTTAGCTGGTAAGGAACTGTGATCATGACATTGTTTTTTGTTGGATTGTATTAGCATAGTACAAAGTACTGTATCTTCTCAGCCAATATCTGTCAAACATGTTTGCTGTTGCACTACTACCATGTTAGTAATTGTGTTGACATTATCTTCCAGTGGCAGCCATATTTACTGGGCTGTCGTATTTTAACACCTCTGAGGATGGTTGGCTTCTGAAGGTGATGGGGGGGTTTGTTGGATGGGAGGCAACGATGTACATCCTGCTAGAATTCCACATCCGCTGGAAGCGCAATGGTGAGATCAAATACATAATGATATCGCTCTTAATAGTGTTAAATTCAGGTTGATGATATATAGCCCACCTATAATATTGAATATCCTCATATTGTGGATCTGCCATATATAACTTTTGTCGGCCTCTTGGCGTATGTCAAAAGCTCTGACGAAGGACAAGAGGCCGACACGTAAGCTTGAATAAACAAAGTGATACAAGCAAGAGAAGTGTGCAGGTTTCTCTTTTCTTTTCAAATACTTCAATATAACTTTGGTTGTTCTTCTAGATCATGCAGAGAATGCTTCTAAAACGGTACGCTGAATCCCACCATTTAATCCCACACATTTAAATGTACTTATTGTATCAGTGAATTAGTAAGTGACTCATTCATAACAACTATTTTGTCTGCCACGGCTGTACTTGACTTTTCATTTCTCCCCCAGACAAGCATGGAGTTGGTACTGCTGGTCTTGTTTTTCCTTGGAAATATAACCTTTTTGGTGGCACTACTTGTTGGAATTGGCTCATCATGAAGATCTGCTGAGCAATGGACTGAGATCGGAATGTTGTGATACAGTAAATCTTTAATATAGCTCACTGTGCAGTATATTTTAAATAATTTTATATTTGTTTGTTGTCAAGTATTTGTCCATTGATTGAGGATCGAATGCGATCAGATCGTCAATTTATACAGTATCCCTCCATATAACTATGACAGACTTTCCATGAGGATATTGGAAATTTAACCAGGGTTTATTTACTGACACTACTTTCTTAACAAAAAGTAAGGAATTCTTAACAGACTGTCTTGCACAATACAGGTTCAGTGGACCCAATTATTGTACTGGATGCTTTTAAATGTACCTTTAGGGGCCATTGAATTCAATTGTCATCCCAAAAATGGTATCGGTCAACAGAGAAAAGAATTTCAACAGAAATAGAACATTTAACATTACACAATGGTGTTGAATGTACTACATAATCACTGAATAAACTAGACACTTAACAAAAAGAGATTGAGGAATTTATTCATGAAAGACCGGGTTAAAAAAATAAAATTACCAGAGCAAATTCAATATAGAAACCCGACCAAAAAGAACCTACAGAAAAAGTTACAAACGATGGAGAAATCCTTCTCACCAAAGGAGATTCTGAATGAGGAAGGTCGTCCAACCTCATTTGATGATGAGTTTTGTGATATACAGTACCAGTCAAAAGTTTGGACACATCTACTCTTTATTTTTACWATTTTGTACCTTGTAGAATAATAGTGAAGACATCAAAACTATTAAATAACACATGTTGAACTATGTAGTAACCAACAAAGTGTTAAACCAAAATATATTTTATATTTGAGATTATTCAAAGTAGCCACCCTTTGCCTTGATAACAAATGCTCAGCATATGTGGGAACGCCTTCAAGACTGTTGGAAAAGCATTCCTCATGAAGTTGGTTGAGAGAAAGCCAAGAGTTTGCAAAGCTGGCATCAAGGCAAAGGGTGGCTACTTTGAAGAATCTTAAATATAAAATATATTTAGATCTGTTTAGCACTTTTTTGGTTACTACATGATGCCAGAACGTGTTATTTCATAGTTTTGATGTCTTCACTATTCTACAATGTAGAAAAATAAAGAAAAACCCTTGAATGAGTAGGTGTGTCCAAACTCTTGACTGGTATTGTACGTTTCCCCCAAAATCATGTTAAACTATCTGCTATACAAAATTATCTTGTGAAGRCCTAATTACACAGAACTAACTATTGTTGGCAATTGATTACTTTCAGTCGCGGAAAACGCCTTGCCTCGATGGCATTCCAATAGAGATAGGCTTTTTATGAACTACTGAAAGATCAATTACTGTCATGTTTTAATTATTCATATATAAATGGCAAACTATCACACACACAAAACGAGGGACTGATCTCTCCTACTGAAGCAGGAGCCAGGGGGGCAGTACAAAGAGCCAGTYTCTTAAAACAATTGGAGTCACCCCACTGTGCTAAAATATTGGCAAAATGTATTGCTCATAGAATTAAAAAGGTCCTACAGGTAAATTAAGTGAACAACATTATTTGGGTATTAGCAAACAGAATATGAGCTTTAAAAATGTGATATAAAAAATAAAACAAGGTTTTCACTGGACAGTTACTTTAAAGAATTTTGCTGTGAGAATCATGAYGCAAAAACACCTCTTATTTTTTTCACTGGATGGCAAAGTTGTGTTTTTATACTCTCACACCATTATCATTATATTTCATGACATTTAAAATAAAGTGATTGCACAAAATATGTACAACAAAATCCATACAAATTATGAATTTATTTACATTGTTATTATAATCATACAGTGCCGGCCAAGTATATTGGCACCCTTGCACTTTTATTCAAATAAGTTTAAATTAAATATATTTACCGGTAGTCAAATTTAATTTAGTACAATTTTATTTAATTTAGTAAAATAAAATGGTACAACATTTTTGACACCCAAACTTGGTTGCACAGACAAGTGAACTGCAAAACAAGCAACTTATTTTAAAAGAAATAGAGAATTATTCAAGAAAAGTGCAAGGATGTCAATCATAGAGATGGAAAGAGGCATTATCTTTGGGTGGGCTGCTGCGCTTTTTGAGGCCATCTTCATTCATAAGTAGTACATTTCTTATTTTATGTTTGAAAAAAGTGTCAAACTAATATCAAACACAGTACAGTATGAAGATAGGCAGAAACTGCTTCTCCAATAGAAAGACTAGATCACGCTTGTAGTCGATGTCATGGCGACGTTGGCTAGCTAAGCTCATGCGCAGAAACACGTCATCAGGTCTAACGGTCTTGTTGTGCGAACTGTGCATGTGCAGACTGACAAATTAAAGGCACTCCTTCGATATAAAGTTGTTTTTGACTAAAATTAAAACATTTTAGTTTGTCACTTTCACGAGGTTGGAGTCATAACATGTTCATCTACTTAAGACATTGGCTCGCCTCTAGGTTGTGCCTTTATATTTAGAGATAATTAACAACTAAGGAAGAATTTCTCACTTCTCTCATTGACTCATACCAAATGCCTTTTATAAAAGATATTTGACACTCAACAAGTGCGATACATCGCCGAAAATTAGAGAAGTCTCAATTGAACTAGTCTACTCCTTCAGCCTTGATAGCATTCCGGAGCGTGCCTGTTCGAACTGAGGATTTATAGTATGGTAAGAAGCCATTAGTTACAGGCCAATTTTTTTTACTGACTGTTGCCAGCCAATTCTTTTAGAAAATGCCCCCCAAAAAAGTGGCGAAAGTGAGATATACATCTGGTGAGATTTATACACTGCTCAAAAAAATGCACATTTGTGGCCTGCTGGAGGTCATTTTGCAGGGCTCTGGCAGTGCACCACCTCGCACAAAGGCGGAGGTAGCGGTCCTGCTGCTGGGTTGTTGCCCTCCTACGGCCTCCTCCACGTCTCCTGATGTACTGGCCTGTCTCCTGGTAGCGCCTCCATGCTCTGGACACTACGCTGACAGACACAGCAAACCTTTTTGCCACAGCTCGCATTGATGTGCCATCCTGGATGAACTGCACTACCTGAGCCACTTGTGTGGGTTGTAGACTCCGTCTCATGCTACCACTAGAGTGAGAGCACCGCCAGCATTCAAAAGTGACCAAAACATCAGCCAGGAAGCATAGGAACTGAGAAGTGGTCTGTGGTCACCACCTGCAGAATCACTCCTTTTTTGGGGGTGTCTTGCTAATTGCCTATAATTTCCACCTTTTGTCTATTCCATTTGCACAACAGCATGTGAAATKTATTGTCAATCAGTGTTGCTTCCTAAGTGGACAGTTTGATTTCACAGAAGTGTGATTGACTTGGAGTTACATTGTGTTGTTTAAGTGTTCCCTTTATTTTTTTGAGCAGTGTAGTTCTAATGAAACGGTGGTAACTTTTCAGCTTCGTGCTTCTTCTTGGCCGTCCAATTGATTGACCTTTGTTTTAAAGTAATGATGGACTGTCGTTTCTTTTTGCTTATTTGAGCTGTTCTTGCCATAATATGGACTTGGTCTTTTACCAAATAGGGCTATCTTCTGTATACCAACCCTACCTTGTCACAAGAGACTSTAGAGGCAGCTTCCAAGATGGACGTTCGTATACGTGGTTTCATGGGGCTTGCCATCTTTCTAGATCCAGTTTTACTGGGATTACTACGCCTGCGCACTAGCACTCAGTGCAAACAAGGAGCAGTGCCGATGTCATCACGTTATCCAAAAACATGACAGACATTGGACGAATACAATTTTAATATCTTTGGCTTTCACTCACAGTTTAGCAGTTGCTTAGGTACTGCATCTCTACCCGACAGATGATAACAAAACGATCAGTATAATTGATTGATAGTTGTTACTCAGCAGTCTTAAAAGTATGCCTTATCTATTTTTAAGAACTATTGAAATAGTGATTTTGTCAGACAGCAGGCAGTTTGTTGTTTACTTGTCTCATGCTTATACTGTACGTTCCATGTATTGGGCCTAATTACTCTATTTAAACTGAGCTTTAGTATTTCATTTTCTTCTGTTTGTTAGTTTTTTTTAAAATGTTTTTTTTCTTTATTGTAATTGTTTTATCATTTTGTTGTATGTTAATGTGTGAAATTCCAATAAAAACATTATTACAAAATTAGGCTGATGGCATCCCCTGGTGGATACAGTGTGTTATTGCTGTTCGCGGAAAGTAAGTCATCGGTGATACCTACCCTCTACAATTATGATATCGACAAACATAGAGGGCTATGTTAGCCATGTTCGTGTCTGTCAAAACTACTTCCTGTATTTTGTTTATAACAAACAAGAGTGTACATGTTTTAAAAAATGACAACGTCTACGCATTCCTATTCATGTGGTACCAAGTAAAAATTCAAGTTTATTTTCACCTACACAGAACGGAAACACCCAGCTCAGCTGGGGAGAGCCCAACAACCATGCTCCTCTAGGCCTACATCCACCACCTCAGGTTAGTTTGTTTCAACTGCAATAATAATGATGTGATATTATAGACCCATGTCAACCATGGATTAGAATCCTGGCCCATAGATTTTTTAAATGTTATTTAATCGTTATTTAACTAGACAAATCAGTTAAGAACGGATTCTTATCTACAATGACGGCCTAGGAACAGTGGGCTAACTGCCTTGTTCAGGGGCAGAACGACAGATCTTTACCTTGTCAGCTCAGGGATTCAGTCTAGCAAACTTTCGGTTACTGGCCCAATGCTCTAACCACTAGCCTACCTGCTGATAGATTACTTGCGGATAAGAGTTTTTTGTCATGMATCTTGTTCTGGAGGCAGCTCTGCAGAGTAGTTACTAGCTGGAACAGCCACAAAGTCATACAATCTGATTTTAAACCTTAACAACACTGCTAACCCTAACGGCTAACCTTAGATGAAGACCAAAAAAGTAATTTTTGTTTTCATAAATGTTTTCATTATAGGCAATTTTGACTTTGAAACTGGCMTATCTAAGGGGAAATTGCTCAATTCTGCCTCCAGGACAAGACCCATGACAATAAATGTCAACCTACTTCAGGGTGCGGAACTGTCTAACATCAATTTAACTAGGCTGGTGGCGCTCCCTGGGGGATGCAGTGTGTTATGGCCACTTGCAGAAAGCAAGTCATTGGCTATACCTACCCCTCTACAATTCTGATATCTATGAACATAGAGGGCTATCGGTGGTTTTTGTGTGGTCTGGTTGACACAATTAAATGTTCAAATATTACAGTAACATCTGGGTTTTTATGTGTGCCATCATGTGTTTAATTGTATAGTTGATGGAAACTGGGTCGAGTGAGAGATGGACCATTCCTAGGGAAGTAAGCCAGCAGAGGGGCTGAGCATAGCCCTGAGTCCCTTCTTAAAATGAAGATGCTCTTCCTCAAGGTTGGGTTGCTGTTAAACAATTCGTGACAAATACTGCTATCCCACTATGCCGTGGTTGAGGACGAATACACRGGACCAAAGCTTAAAGAAGGGAAGGTCACGTCGATAATACAATGCTTTGTACTCAAATGCATGGTACGGTATAGAGGCCACTCCAACTCATACCATGCTAGACTATGGACTCTATGGAATATCCAGTGGTGAAAAGTACTTAAGTAAAAATAGTTTAAGGTACTACTTAAGTAGTTTTTTGGGGTATCTGTACTTTACTATTTATATTTTTGATTATTTTATTTAGGAATGTAGTGAAGTACAAGTAATGTACTTTTTACTCCCATGCATTTTCCCTGATTTTTCCCTGTACTCGTTACATTTTGAATGCTCAGCAGGACAGGAAAATTGTCCAATTCACACACTTATCAAGAGAACATCCCTGGTCATCCCTACTAACTCTGATCTGGCAGACTCACTAAACACAGAATATTCATTTGTAAATTATGTCTGAGTTATGTCTGAGTGTTGGAGCGTGCCCCTGGCTATCCGTCAATAAACAATAAAATGGTGCCTTCTGGTACGCTTAATACAAGAAATTTGAAATGATTTATACTTTTACTTGTAATACTTAAGTTTAAAACCAAATACTTTTAGACTTTTGCTCAAGTAGTATTTTACTTGGTGATGTTCACTTTTACTTGGTGATGAGTCATTTTCTATTAAGTTATCTTTACTTTTACTCAAGTATGATGATAGGGTACTTTTACCACCGCTGGGAATATCCCATCAAATGTGACATCTATTGTTTTAAACTTTCTTGTYTGCTCCTCTTCTTTTTCTCTCTCCCAAATCAGAGTTGATTTGTCACATGCACAGGATACAGCCAGTGTAAACAGTATAGTGAAATGCTTGCTGCTTGCAAGCTCCTTCTCAACAATGCAGTGATACTAAGTTACATAAAATAAATACACACAAGAATATACACTGCGAGGTCAATATCAGTGGCAAACAATGTCATGGATAATGGTGACAGTTATTTAATCAGGGTTAAAGTGATCCAGTGATCAGATGGGGAACAAAGGCGCTTACATCCACCTTAGAGGATCAGACCTCAAGCCAGAGTTTCAACAGTTCACTGCTGTGGTCAGTACATATATCTAATAAAACCGATGGAGTTGCTTATTAATAAAGAGTATTTAATCATTTACATTGACTGCTCTTGGCAGAGAGAATGCCCTGCTCCAATGGTGCTCTTCAAAGAACCAACTCCAAGCTTAGATAATACTTTGGGGATAAGAGTCAGCATGCAAAATACTTGTATTTTTCCATTTTCTTTTTGCACAAGCATAATGATAGTGGGACTGAGCCTGGTCTGTGTCTGGTGTCAATATGGACATTCCTTCATAGCTACCTCAAACACATTGTCTTATTCAGGACCTTGAGCAAAGCTAATGGGAAAAATATCAGTTGGACAGCTTCCCAGGTTTAGAAAATGACCAGAGATAATTATAGAAACAAATGGATTTAATTATTATAGTCGATTCATTGCTTTCCCAGCATCCCAAAGGGAGAGGGTACAATGGTACTGTAGACCAGAAATGGTCATAAGCTTGCATTTTGAGTGTTTGTGAAACATAGTCAGGACAATGTGTATGTGGACTTCTTATTAGTATCTGATGATATCATTATGATCAAACCAAAAACATTTAGAGGACGGTTGTGGTGGTTTCTGTGTGTTTAATGACACACACACACACACACACACACACACACACACAAACACCACCACACACACACACACACACCACACACACACACCACACAACACACACCACACACACACAAACACAACACATGACCTCTGACAAACAGCCACACCACACACACACACACACACAAACACATGGGGGCTGGAATCACTTTTCTCAGTGCAAAGGATGAATGTGTTCTGTTTTGCCTGATCTCCACTGTGAACCTGTGGACCAGACAGAAAACACTTAGATGACAACCTATCTGTTCTTGTGAGACTTCAGTAGGTAAATAGAATGAATCATGAACATTTCATCAGAAGCAGACTTCATCTGTTGTATTTGATAGGGTAGAATTTTCCCTCACTGAGGCTCAAAGCAAATCACTGGGGGCTTAGCCCCAAAAGCAGCTCATGATTGGTAGCGAGACCTGATTCTTTGATTCCTGACAACTGTTCTGCCATAAGATTATGTGCTTTTCTGGGTTTGAAATCACCCAGAGAGGGGAATTAGATCTCCACAGCAGCTCCTGTCGTACACCGTGTTCTGATCCCTTCCCTCTCTCCTCATTTTTTCCACTGTTGTCTGTGCCTTATTCATCTCCCTTTCCTCTGTCCTGCACTTTGCTGAAGTAGCAGAGTTTGAGCTAACTAACAGAGGCAGAGCAGAGCAGCTGACGAGCACAAAGCTCTCTGCCGCCCGTATCAGACACGCTGGGTGAACAAAGCCCCTCTGCTCCACAGACAGACAATGGTACAATAGCTGACCGGGCTGTTACAACATGTGCCATACTCGCATTACGGGAGCACAGATCTGGTAGATTGGACTATTCAAACGAGTTGGATGCATGATTAACRAAAACGCAGTGTTAATTGGAGCAATTAGAAGAACATTGTGCTTTGGAAGTGTTCAAATTGCCTCTGTGTCTGTCTGTCTCTGTGCCCGCTGTCATTCCCCACATACAGTACAGTAGGGTGGTTGGGAACGGTGTTACATAACATTGGGAGTTGCCATTCCCACCCTCATACTCTCCACTCCCTCTCACTGAGGTGTCAAACAGGGAGTCATAAACATAGCCTTACTGCAGCAGACAAACCACATATTATTCAGACACTCAGGATCTAGGAGTGGATTAGACCAAAGCAAGTTCAGACAAGACAACACCGCTTTTATGCAGCTAACCATATGAGCCTATTCTAGCCCTGTTTATACCTGGTTCAAACATGCAGCCTTTGTCCTGATCTTGTCCACATTCTGACTGTGCCCACATTTTTAGTGTACAGTAGATGATTAAAAGACGCATTGTGATCTGACTGTGATCAGATCTTATACGTGTAAATAGACAAAATCAGGTCAAGATCAGGTGGATGAAGGATACATGCTAACGGCAGACATAAACAGGGCTATCGATTCATGCACACTGCCTACGATGGTACGATACATCTACTGATGCAACATCTGTAGCTGACATCCTGTTGGCTAAACCACAGTAGAAGCCAATCAGCAGAGGGATGTACTGACTCAGTGGTACAGAACATGGAACATGTTGGCTAACTGTCCCACTTAGTCACCCACCACATCACACTCACCAGATGGCACTCCGCCTTTGGCATGAGCAGCCGTTGGAGGGCACAGGAGGGGTAACGGACCTACACATACTGGACAGAGAGAGAGAGAGACGAATGGATCCATGGAGTCAGAGTCCACATCACCAGAGGAGTACAGGCAGGGGACAAACCCTAAACCTGACTGGGGTCTTTGGTTCAGTTGAGAAGGATCTGGTTCTGATGTGGCTAGTCGGCTTCTTTACATGTAATTTGGGGTAGTCTCTCCTTTCTCTCTTCCTTCCCTCACTCCCTCTCTCTGTGTGAGGAAGTCTCACCCAGGGCTCTGTTGTCCGTCTCTGCCTCACTTCCTTCCTGCCTCTGGCCAAGCTTCTTTCAGAGGGCCAGTCAGCAATGCTGTACATGCTACTGAGAGGCATATGCCTTCTCCTCAGCTCTTTTGGTATGTCAAACACACTCACAAGACTTGTAAGGCATATGGTGCAGTCTGTGTTGTGCGTCTGATTGTCCAGTCACTAACAGAAAGGAGATAATGACTCAGACCATAACATTAAGCATTATGACCCAAAATGGGTAAATAAGGGAATGTTATGTAGTGGTGAGGGATGATGCCGTTTGGTGAGAGTATCCCTTCAGAATATGAATGTTTTCATAGAGTTATTACAATATACACAGAGTGTACAAAACAATAAGAACACCTTCCTAATACTGAGTTGCACAACCCAATAAGGGATCATAGCTTTCACCGGGTTTAACCGGGTCAGTCTATGTCATGTTTTGTCCACTCAGTCTAAGTTATATCCACAAAAAGCTCCAGTTGAAACTGAACAAAGGGAAATCATTTTCATTTTATCGGCCACCTCATGACTTTTAACGTAATACATAACTGTGGGATGGATAAAAAAACTGTGAACCAAAAATGGTGGATATTAYGTTATGTTTAGAGAATACATTTTAGGCTACTTGCTATGAAGATTTTACTGTTTGTCTGCTCTCTGTATTTTTCTACAACTCCACCACAAATGTGCAGTCTGGGCTATGTGTAACATGGAGGAAAAAGTTATCTGGGCATTTATTTTAAATGCCAGACTGCTTTTACAGAAGGTCTTTAACCCACCAGAGATAAGATGTAACACTGTGAGATGTTCAGAAAGGGAGTTCACACACTTATCTCTCCCAGTGGAAATGCATTATTGGACTGCTAAGTGGGGTTTAGTTGAAAGAGGAGCACAGTTTGTGTTGGCATGGAGCGAGCTGCTGTGAGCGACAACAACTGCCCTCTCGTATTTCAGCTTCCCAAAAAGCAGACAGAAAAATGCTAAATATGCAGCAGTGTGACCTCAAACCTTAGATCAGCCACTATTTTTAGACAAAGGTGTCTAATTCCTTTCACCTAGGTACTTTTCTCCTTTATCTCCAATCAATCATGTCGGCACATGTACAATACTATCTAATATATGTAGTTTACAAACAGTATATTATTATATAGGCTATGTATAGATGAGTTCAATTGCTAATGGATGACCTCGTTGTTGAGGAATGTGTTTTGCTTCTTAAATTGCTAGTAGTATGTTCTTATTACGTTGTATGTTTGAATGTTGCACATTTTATCAATGTGTTCATGCAGGGATCCCTTGGAAAAGAGGCCTTGGTCTCCATGCTAAAGGTTAAAAAAAAAACTCCTTCAGCAGTAACCAACCCAGCGCAGCAGCACAGCTAAGCTATGAATGGGAATGAACACAGACTGAATAGATAGGAATGTCAACCAGAGTTATTGCACTGGAGCTCTGCGTCCATCGCAACAGATGCAGCAGTATATTTCCTTAAACAGAGATCCATAAACATGAGGACCGAATAAAATGTACATAACTCCAGGAGATACGGCAGCTTCCAAAGCATGTTGCAAGAGAGCTGAAATAAGCACTGACCGTATTCACATAATCACAGCTTGTTATGTGAATACAGTGGGTTCTTAGGTTCTGTTTGGTATGATTATAAAATATCTCAAACCGAACAGAACCTAATCAACCCAAAGAGAACCTACACTGTAAGCACCCACTGCCTTCACATAATTCATCCAGTGTGGTATGAATGGTAAAGATGCTATTGGCTCCATACTGGCTGTTCAGTCAAGGTCACTGTCTTGTTTGAACCCGGCTAGGATATCTCTGAGTGAGTCTTCTCCCATTCATCCATATGGCTGTATTACAATCACTATGAATCAGCCTGGCACCATCACTCAACCTGTGTCCATTTGGGTTATTTTCAAGCAGCTCTTATGGGAAGTGTGGAAACAACTATGCACTTAGATCATGACCATCACACATAGCCATATAGTGTTGTTGTGGGTTGGTATGCCTGTTTTGCTATTGAGAGATGAATAATGTTCACCTCTGAAGCGCTCTGGGGCTGGGTGACTCATCCAACGCCTTAGGGAGGTTTTCTGTGGGATCTGCGTGGTAGCATCAACAACAAACTGTCCATAGCAGAGGAAGCTGGTGGGAGGAGCTATAGGAGGATGGGCTCTTTGTAATGGCTGGAATGGAATTAATGGAAAGGTATCAAACATATGGAAACCACATGTTTGACTGTTCCATTAATTCCATCCAACCATTACAGTGAACCCATCCTCCTATAGCTCCTCCCACCAGCCTCCACTAACACAGCCTATAGGTTAAGAAGAATATACACTATATAGTCTATGATTAGGCTGAGACATTTTTATTTTTATTTATTTCCATCCTGTAGCCTAGATGCTGTGAAAAAGAAACATTTAGTTGGAAAATAGGGATCAAAGAAAGGTGTTTAGATAACAGATAACAATAACAGAACAGGCTCTAACCGTTTAATTTCGTATGCATTCGTGAGTTTTCGTATGGGTTCGGAGAAGCCCAGGAGAGGGGGCTGAGTCCGAGCCGCACTGATCTCTAGGTTGCATGTGACTAATCGAGTTTGCCAGTGAAGTAGGCTACAATTCATTCCTACGGAATGTTCACCTGAGAGAGCGAAAGCACTGCAAAATAACAGGTGAGTCTTCTTAGAAACGCATGTCACAATTGTTCACTAAATGAGTCATGTTATTTCCAATAAGTTACTTTAACATTTTTGGGGATAAAATAACTTCTAAGAATTATCGTGACTATCTACTGTAGAACAAACTTTGCTATGAGTTATTTATAGTTCAAACCCGTTTGTTTACGGGAAGGCTAGTTTGTGAAAACAACTTGATACACGTCCAATGTGATGAACTTTACACACGGATAGTAATTTTGAAGTGAGGTCGTTTCATTGAAGTTTAGACCAAATTTACACTAAACGTGATTCTCCATTACCTTTAGACCGAATCGTTTTGAGAAATGTGGTGCCATTAGAAGCGAAGGACGATTGCACGGTAACCTGACTTAAAAACGGACATTACAAATTCCCTGCTGAAGGAGCGTAGTTTACAAACGTAGTAAAGCCACTGGTGAAAACCGCACACATACAAAACGAAAAAAAGGAACATGGCAACGGGTGGATTTAAACCAAATGCACAGACAGACTTTCTGGAGGAATGGAAGGCTAAACGGGAGAAAATGAGGGCAAAAATGCTCGGGGACATCGCTGCGGCCACCGGCGCGTGCACTGGTGGTATTGCCCCTGCCACTGCGTCCCTGGGGAGCCACAGCAACAAAAGTGAGATGCGCAATGCTACCTCGAGCACCGAACTTAACAACAACGGCAACCCGGACCGCGGGACATCCTACCCCATGGCTCGCTCATCATCCTCCTCAGCCTTGAAGAGACCTGACGATGACCCACACCCGACACCAGCCGTCAGAGGAGCGGATACGCCGGGGAGTAACCTGAAGAAGACACCGCAGCCGGAAAAAGTGCCCTGCACCCCACAAGAGTCCAGCCCCACTGCATGCAATGACCATGGCAGTGACAAGGAGAGCCCCTCACCCAGTAAAGGCAAAGAGAAGAAAAACAGTGGTCCAAGCGCCAGGAAGGGGAAAGGACAGATAGAGAAGAGAAAGCTGAGGGAGAAGCGCAGATCAACAGGTGTTGTCAGCATGCCATCCACCGAGGTGAGTCCAAGCTGTCTGTAACTTTCATTTGTTTACGAAATCATCGCCTAATTAATAAGCATGGCGCATGGTGTTGGATGAGACTGTTTACACTTTGTACTGGCAACCTGTAGGCCTATGCAACAACAACAAAAAAAAGTTATGAGAAGACGGCATAGAAGATGGACTTATCAGTCTCTTAGGTTGCGTCATTGTCATTGTGAAACGAACATTTTAATGTACCAAATGGTTTGGATATTTGTGGGAAAATAGTTTGAAACTGAGTAGCTTTAATGACTAATGAGAAGTAATCAAATGGGGTTCTAAAACATTCATTCTTCTGACCTTCAAAAGCCCCATAAACATATCTGTTCCGGTGGAGTGTTTATGAAGACCTTCTGTCTAGCACAGACGTGAAAAAAGTCTCCATGAGTATGCTGAAAATGTGCAGAGGGAGCAGTATTGTTGTTATTGCACTTAAATCATGTCACAGCCTGGCAGCAGTGACGTTGCTGAAAGCATGACAACCACCAGTTCGCCACTCAATAATATGTCTGTCCTGTTATTCTAAGAACTTCCACCATCAGGGAAATTATGTTTATACAGTGCCTTCAGAAAGTATTCACATCCCTTGACTTTTAACCCACATTTTGTTGTGTTACAGCCTGAATTTAAAATGGATTAAATGGAGATTTTGCCGCTGGCCTACAAACAATACCCCATAATGTTCGAGTGGATTTATGTTTTTAGAAATATTTACAAATTCATAAATGAAAAGCTGAATTGTCTTGAGTCAATAAGTATTCAATCCTTTTTGTTATGGCAAGCCTAAATAAGGCAAAAAATGTGCTCAAGTCACATTAAGTTGCATGGACTCACTCTGTGTGCAATAATAGTGGTTAACATGATTTTCGAAGGGGTACCTCATCTTTGTACCCCACACATACAATTACCTGTAAGGTCCCTCAATTCAGCTGTCAATTTCAAACACCGATTCAATCCAATGCCTCGCAATGAAGGGCACTAATTGGTAGATAGATWAAAAAAACAGCCATTGAATATCCCTTTGAGCATGGTGAAGTTATTAATTACAGTTTGGATAGTGTATCAATACTAGAGGTCGACCGATTATGATTTTTCAACGCCGATACCGATTATTGGAGGACCAAAAAAAGCCAATACCCATTAATCGGCCGTTTTTTAAATTTATTTATATATATATATTTGTAATAATGACAATTACAACAATACTGAATGAACACTTATTTTAACTTAATATAATACATCAAGAAAATCTATTTATTCTCAAATAAATAATGAAACATGTTCAATTTGGTTTAAATGCAAAAACAAAGTGTCGGAGAAGAAAGTAAAAGTGCAATATGTGCCATGTAAAAAAGCTAATGTTTAAGTTCCTTTCTCAGAACATATGAAAGCATCATGTTATGAGTATGCTTGTCATCGGCAAGGACTCCAGAGATTTATTGGATAAAAATAAACGGAATAGAGCTAAGCACAGGCAAAATCCTAGAGGAACACCTGGTTCTGTCTGCTTTCCAACAGACACTGGGAGACAAATTCACCTTTCAGCAGGACAATAACCTAAAACACAAGGCCAAATATACACTGGAGTTGCTTACCAAGATGACATTGAAAGTACCTGAGAGGCCTAGTTGCAGTTTTGACTTAAATCGACTTGAAAATATATAGCGAGACTTGACAGAGCTTGAAGAATTAAAACAAATTATGTGCAAATATTGTACAATCCAGGTGTGCAAAGCTTACCCGGAAAGACTCACAGCTGTAATCAAAGGTGATTCTAACAGGTTGATTCAGGGGTGTGAATACTTAAGTCAATTAGATATTTCATTGTCAATAAATTAGCACAAATTTGAAACATGTTTTCACTTTGACCATTATGGGTTATTGTGTGCAGATGGGTGAGCAAAAAATTTAATGTAATTCATTTTGCATTTAGGCTAAAACAACAAAATGTGGAAGAGGTCAAGGGGTATGAATACTTTCTGAAGGCACTGTATAATGGGCTTGTTTTATGACATTGACACTGGCTCTGTGCCTTGAAGCCACAGAGTGTAGTCTACATATTAGGGGCCTGGCTTTTCTGACAGCTGCCCAGACCCAGAGCATGCTGCCGACTGTGGAGTTTCACCTGGAGGTTGACCAGTGTCTGTTGGCTGGTGACAGCCTGTTATTAGGCGGTCGGCAGTGCCAGTCAAGGAGTTTGAGAGGCTGGTCAGAAGCCAAGCCGTAAAGCTAGGTTTCATCCCCACAGATCATGCCAAACTATGTGCGATCATGCCCCATGCAGCAACATTGCCTGTGTTTATTGCATTGCATCTTTCCCATGGTAAATCTAAACCCTGACATCGCGATCGCTGTATGATTTGGACCCTCTTCATACAAGGCCTCTTGTGTTATGAATTTTATTGAATAGGTACGCTGGGGCATAATCATCCTGCTTGTTCTGTGGGGCACAATAGCTGTTGAGGGGGTTTCAGAGCAATAGGGAACCCAATCGCGCCACTCTCCCTATGAATGGCTGATAATGGCTTCACGGTTAACCGAAGCAAACACTGGCTCTTCTGTGGAGTGTCAATCAGGACCACCTCCTGCATTCCAGGAAGGTGTCTTGTTTCCGCCTCCCTGTCCGTCTCACTCTCTTTGACGGAGAATGGTATGTGTCTACTGGCTGTTGGGGACCTCTGACCCGCTTAACAAATGCTTACTGAACAATGGAATACTGCTTAAGTGATGTGTGCGTTTGAAGATAATGCTGTCTGAGTACTCACCTCGCCCGAGACACTTGCTCTCTCTCCTTTTCTCTCTCTCTCTTTAGGATGTGTGTGTTGTCTGATCCGTTTCCTGTTGGCCTCACCGTGGTTTAGGCCTAGTTGATGAGCCTCATTGTCTGGGGACATCCATGTTTTATGACCAGCAGTGTGTTTTTATAAGGCTCTGCTTGGAGACTGAGTTGCTTTCACTCAGGAGCGTGAACTTTGTTTCATGTGTTGGGCTGGATCTCTCTGATAAAGGCTGCTGCTTTTGTGTCTGGAACACCCAGGGCTATTATTGCAGAATAATAGTGAAGACGTGATGTGAAGACATCAAAACTATGAAATAACACATATGGAATCATGTAGAAACCGAAAAAGTGTTAAACAAATCAAAATATGTGTGTGGGGGTACAGGTTAGTTGAGGTAATTGGTACATGTAGGTGGGGGTGAAGTGACTATGCATAGATAATAAACAGCGAGTAGCAGCAGTGTACAAAAAATAGGGAGAGCGGGGGGTGTCAATGTGAATTGTCCAGTGGCGATTTTATTAATTGTTCAGCAGTCTTATGGCTTGGGGGTAGAAGCTGTTGAGGAACCTTTTGGTTAAATCAAATCACACATCCTAGTGCTGCTACACTCTCTGCCTGTCCTATGGGAGTTGTATAAGTTTTTGTTCCACTACTTCCGTACCTTATGCTGAGGCTGTCGTACTTTTTCTCATCCATCTGTGTTCAGTTTCCACCTCTAAAGATACCTCTCTTCCTGCTGTAGTACGATCATAAATTATTCTGTTCTAAAGGCCTCCCACGGACTACAGTTCTAAATGGAGTTGTCATTCACGTCTTCTAATAGGCCCGAAAGCAATGGCCAGGGAAAGTTTTGAGTATCAGTGCAATAGGGTGTTATTTAATTGTACGGTAATTAGGTCAAATGTAAAGCTTTCTATACGTTTGTTCTAAAGGAATGTAAGTGTGCCATTGGGTGGAGCCTGTTTTACTCGCTCCTAAAACCTTTCCCAAACAAGGTCACATTATCACTGGAAATACCATAGGGATTGGATCATGGGCTTGGATAAGCAAGGAATTATTTTGGCAGGGTTTTGGGTTGTTGGTGGAACAAAAGGAATTTGAAGTTATGTTCAACTCTCTAATCCAAAGAGTGTTTCTTTTATACCCAGGCTCCTTTGCCAGCTATGTGAGTTTACAAGAACATTTGACAAGTTGACTAATTAGCAGGAGTTGTTGATTGTTTACGAGGATATCTTTCGCAAAATAAGTTAAGGGGGGTGGGACTAATAGGAAGAAGTCCCAATAGAGCTGTGTGGTGAAAGTTAGGGGAATTCCACAGGAAGTTGTAGAGGAGGAAGAATGTGGAACTACTGTTCGCCTTGTTCCATGACATGGTTACCAGGTAGGCCCCTAGTACAGGGGGCACCCAATGGTCTCGCAGCACCTCATAAAACACCCTGCTCCCACTAATGGGCTGTGGCACAGAATTTTGTGCATGTTTTTGGAACGTTGCGTAAACGACAGCTCTCATTAATGTGCCCTCTGACTAGGTGAGGCCCAGTGAATAGCCTTCCATTACCCTGTCAGTTTTAATCATATCACTTAACCAGACCAAGGGTATGTGAAAACTGGAGCCTTCACTCAGAATACAGTAGTCCTGGCTGCTCCTCTAATGGCCCTCTGACTGACCTGGTCTCTGCTTACTCCCCACATCCTCTTTGCTTGTCACAGGTTAATGAGCTCACTTTCTGGCAAGGAATCCAGTTTGAAACATTTTGTAACAAAACATGATCACAGGAGTATTTTTACAATGTATGCACTTCAGCAGGCCTGACAAGAAAATAGCCTGCCTAATTTGGAGTCCTGTTCCGAATGTGTAGGTTTGTAGAGTGTTCTGTTATAACCCAGGCCATAGATTTCTCTGCTGGAATTGGGTCAGTGCTCTTTAGTTATGAGGCTATAGGAGCTCCATGTGGTAGATAATTATTGTCCAAAAAAGAATGCTCCCCTGCGCTGCCTATCTCCAAGAATGCAAACCTGATTGCCCAGGGTCAATGGGCATTGATGTCTTGAGCACGTGTCTGCTGAATGAGTAACAACCCCCCCCCCCAGCCCAGCCTTTAGCACAACAGAACCACACAGTCATGGTCCCAATGGACAGTAATACGCCAGACCCTATGAATCTACCTTTTACAGAGACTCCTGTTTGCACATTTTGTTTGCGTGAGAAATGACATGCTCCTCTGTCACTGCTTGGATGACGCAGTGGCTGTCTGAGGGGCCAATCATTAACTCACAATCAAAACCAGGACGTTTCAGCGATATGGGAGACTTGTTGGTTACTTAATAAGGTGTTGTTGAGGTTAATGTCCTACTGTGTTGTGAAATGTGACTGAAGGATGGGTCAACTGTTCGAATAGTAAATCATAGCGTGACTGATCTTCCCTCTTGGTGTGTGGTTGACCCATACTTTAAACAATTTGTTAGTACCAAATTGTTTGTGTCCAATTCCCCGCGAGGCACTTCAGGATTTACAATAAGACCTAGAGTAAAATGCCAATGCTTTGGAATTGTGTCACGGAACATGGAAGCCTTCTCCTTTGAACTAAATGGGTCGTTGTCTCCCCTCATTGAGGTTAACACCTTCATAATCCACTAGCAGATGTGGAGACAGTGATTTCTTTTCATCTGTCATATGTTTAGGCTTAAGTTTTCCTTTTTCCCTATCTGTTCCCTCCAATACCAGCCATCACGCTAACAGTATTAACATGAACTGTTGCGTGTTATTGTAACTGAAATGTCCTGCCCCTGATATCTACTAATAGCTTATGGTTTCACACGGATGCATGGGGTAGTGGTTTTCATGCCTCCCCTTTGGAAACTGCCGCTTAGCCCCCCCCCCCCACTGTGTTCTTGTGGAAGCTTGGGCTGCCACATTCAACTGCTGCATGCAGAGATCCCATAGAGAGATTCAGTGGATTGGGGTTTGTCTGCTGATCAGCTTGCTGATTGACAGTAGCTGTGCTGTGTGTGTTCCTGCATAACTGTAACTTGTTTGTTGGACATTCCTGTGTGCTTGGCAGCAGTGGGTGATTTGTGAGTCAGCTGTAATCAGGCCACTGCATGATTAGGCATTCAGGAGAACTGTATGTTTGGATTCATTACAGTAGAACAGAATAGTATGCAGCTGCTACTTCTGTTTCTTTCTCTCCTCTTTCTATGGGCACGGAAAGAGTTGTTTTGGAGTGTTATTCTTGGTAAAACCTTTCTTCATTTTTATGGATGAGCTCTTATAGATGATATGTCAACATACAGTGGCTCTAAAAGTTCCAGAGTGTTATGTTGGTACTGCACACACAGCTAGAGAGATCCAGCACCACCACAGGCCAATGGGTTCTCTCTCCTCCCATTATGGCACCATGGTTCCCTGTCAGACTTTGTCCCCTGATAAGCATCAGCAGAAGTAGGCTACGGTATCAGACACGGCAGCATAACAATCTAGCTAACCAAGGTGATGAATAATAAACATGCAAATCATACGTCATAAAAGTCTTTGCTCTTTTCATTCTGCTTCACCGTGTGGATAAGCGGTAGAGAGTGTCTTCTGGGTGTCATAGCAGCACCTAGCTGAGTGTAGGAATACAGTTGGTGATCTACAGGTGGAGGCTGTCAGGAGTGTTTGTCATTCCAGTGTGTGCTGCTGGGAGGACTGTTGGGTGGGGTGGGGGGGTCTTAAGCCTAGCTCTTAAAAACACATTCACTTTACATGCATACCCGAGGAGGCTTAAGTTGATTTGTTGGAAGCTGGAGAAATGGGAGGGATTCATAATGCTTTGAAGAAATCGAATATTCTGACTGTTGACGTGTATGTTGTTTGTGTGGGTCATCTTTTTGATTTATGGAAAATACACCCGGGCAGGCTCACATCAAAAGAGGAACCAAATGAAAAAGTGGTTCAGGAAAACAGCTTGAGAATGTAGCTGATAAACACTGTAAATTAAATTAAAATGTGGGTTCAAAGTGCCTGTGGATATAAAGCCTTGATCTTTAAGTTGTTGAACCAAACAAAGACGAATGAATGTTTTAGAGGATTAAAGTAACTACATGCCATCCTACCCCTGGCTATAGAGCTGGAACCTCATTCTGTGTATCAGTGTGTGTGTCCTTCCTCTACTGATCCTGTTGTGGGTAGGAGGGTCAACTTAGCTGTGTTGAACTATGACGCATTGCTGGCACGCACCCCACAATGTACACAACAGACCAGCGATTGGCTGCTACTGGCAGCATACCTACCTTCCGCCCATCGCATCTGACCCACGTATGTGTTCCCGGGTGGCCGAGATGGGCTTCCAACCAACACCCCAACCTCTCACATCTTTCCTCGCTTCCAGCAGGCCTCTGGGGCACTGGAATGCTGTCCAAATCCCAGTTGTTTTTATTTTTGTGCTGGAAGCCTTAAAGACTCCGTTATGTGGATCATGCCAGCCATGTGCTAGGGTCCGGAGGAAGACTTAGTTTCCTCCCTGAGGCTGCTAGGAGGCACGAGGTGCACAAGGCCCAAAGACAACAGAGACACGGAGCAGAACAACTGGATTAGTAGTCGCCCCATTGTTCCAGACCATTTGCTCCTGCTTACACCCCTCACTGCTTACACCCCTCAGTGCCATCCCGTCTTAGAGAACGGTTGTGCGTTCTGTAACGCCCACGGCGACGATTAACCCAGCCAAAGGTTCCATTCTTCTGCKATCAGAAGAGATTGCTTGGTATTGTACCCTGTGGCCTTAGGTGACACGTGGCCTGGCATGAAAAGTAAACACGGTGCTGTAGAATCACATGGGCAGATACATCAACAAACCCTGTGTCAGTGTCCCCAACCCGGAGCTGAGGAATATTGACAATATGGACACGCCCTGTCAATAGGCACACTTTCCTCATCACACGTCCTATCAAAACAGAGCAACCACGTAGCTACAGTATCKAGGGTCATTCTGTTTACTCAAGGCTGGTTTATTACACCCCATTGCATGTGTCTTGGCATTTTACAAGCTGTCAAGTGCATGAGTGGTGAACCTCCATTTATCGCTGATAATCATAGCCATTATGAAGAGGTGTTGGCATGTATGGTATCTTTCCTCGAGGTGAAAGCTTGGAGAGAAGCCGTTGTCCAAGACCACAGTGACCTGCCCACCATCGCAGTTTAAACTAAACAAAGTAGCACTTCTTTGGCCTCCCCAAACATATTTGAAATGTATTTTCACTGTAGGGGAATTCCATCAAAGGACCCATGAGCTCCAACATGTTAAGTTCATCGTAGCATATCAAATTGGATGCCAAGTGAATGAAGGCACAACCATTTTCCATCTTAAAAATKTGACATAAGTAAAGGCTTTGATTGGGTAAACAGATGGAAAAGTGGTCTTAGAAACCAGAAAAAGTCTTAAACGGTATCAGAAATACATCAAAACGCAATGTTGACGTGAAGACTCCTGACAAATAATATCAACACTTTATATTTAGACATTTAAAAAAAATTGTTAAGCTTCTATAAATTAAGAAGTATTGCCTTGTAATTCCATTACCAAAAACATCTTTAAGATATTTTCAAATTTCTCTCCCTCGTGAGAAAGGGAGGATAATGAAAGTTCATAGAAGTAACAAGTAATGGTAGACCTACCAATTAGTTATAGTGATTTGACTTTTATCATTAAGTGATTAAAACTTGTAATTCCGTGAGCAAATTGTTAATTTTCACTTGTTAGCATTACTAAATGAATTGCAAAGACTGGCAAATCCAGCTCATAAAGTTATACAAGCGTAGCTACCGAATGTCATTTTTGGTGAGTGTAGACATTTACAAGCGAGAGAAATTACGCACATGTACAATGTTGTGATGCATGTTTTTCTGAAGGAGGAGCAGCATGTGTACACGGAGAAGAACAGAGCAGGAAATAAACACTAGTGGGAAGCACAGGGGGAAAAAACTCATTCGGACCTCTGTGAATTTTGGCAGACAGTCACAYTTKKWWGYRAWTYRCWWMMAARTGTAACTTCTTCACCTCATGTGCACCGCACAACAGAGACTTGCCGATAGATCTAAAACGCTATGGACTCACCAGATCATCGCCTTCTCCCGTTGTGCTATTTACAAACATACACGTGACTGGCTCAACTGTTCTGGCGAACGACACGAAGCTTCATAATGTGACGGGTGAAATGAAGAAAGCAATCTGCTTTATCTCCTAACGTATTGCAGTTGACTGCAAGTATTAACTTAAAGTAGCTACAAATATTCACATTTATTGAAAAACGTCAAATAAGTTGTATTGACGGTATAGAGAGAACATCCTGTGTCTTTTTCCAAATACCCCAGTATACGGTATACCACCCAAGCCTAGTACAGATCAGGGACCCATTATGGAATTCCGTTACCGGAATTCCTTTACCGGGTGTAAATCTACTTCACTTACTGTAGGTCAATAACCTAAACAATTGTTTTGAAACTCAAGGTGCTATGTCATAGCTGACACCGCATTGTTTCTGCAGACATCTTTGAATATTAATTCAGGGCAGATATTTAAGTTTTTGGAAAATGTGTTTGCTTAAAAACCCGAGGGAGATTTTACATGAATTCCATTGCAAAAATGTGCATCTGSACAGTTCTTCCACTAAATTTGTTTTTGTACAATTTGAGGAAATTGTTACAAGTAGTCCTTGTGTATAGTTTTATAGTTTGTTAAACTTTGAAATCAATGGTTTTTGGCATACATTTTAAAGTAAAAAAACAGAGTCAAAGCGTCATTCTGTTACTGTTGAATTGCCCAGTAGCAAGCAATTCCACAGTGACAAAGGGTTATATTAAACAGCAACACTCAGAACGGCAATGTAATTCCAAACAGACACAGCATGTACATGTTATTTCCTCTCTGTTTGTCTCTAGGAGTCTGTTCACACCTCCAATGTAGATCATCTGCTCGCTTACATTGTAGAACTGTCCAGTGGTCAGATCAGTGCAATGAAGTCTGTTACTGCTCTGTCCCCGCCAGCACTTGTCCCTTGTTAGACAATCTCCTTCTGCATACTGATAAGTCTGTTTTGAAAGAGAAGAGGGGGAAAAAAATTCCAAAGTACACTGTTGCATAATTAATGCAGGCTTAATTGGTTTTGCCAGTTTGTATCACCCCCTCATCACTTGTCATCTAAAACCCTGCACAAAAGTTTAAGTTGAAGAGCAAGAGTCTCTGAGAGATGGCAAATGCCTCCCTTTAATCTCCTGGGTGATGACTGCACTTTCAGAGAGAATAAACCAAATGTTAATTTTCAGCAGGCTTGCCCTGCGCGATGTTGCCTCCACTCCTCTGTGGGTATGAACCTTTTGTCTGTGGAGCCCAGCAGCCTCTTAAAAGATGCACGGCCAATGAAACGCTCCACTCTGGTGTGACCGATGGGATTCTCATCCCCAAAACGCCCTCACTGATTGTGGATGCCTGGTCTGGGATTCTGCCCGTCCCCTTTTCTGCTCCCTTTTTCCATTTCTTATTCTTCCTCTTTTATGCTCGGCTAGCTGCTTGAGTCCTCGCATGGTATTTAGCCTGTGGATACACATGATTTATTTATGTTAGGCCGGTTCCACATTTTTGCATTCTTTCCTTTCTTTCTCTGGACTGGGGACTAGAGGTCACTCCTCTCTGGCTTTTCTTGTGAAACTGCTCATTTGCATGGCAGTCATCTAGTCTAGTCTGCCCAAACCGTGTTTGTTTGTGTCGACTGTCCAGAGAGTCGGAGATGCACTGCTCCTCCTTTTGTGTGGCCCGGGCTCATGAGTAAACATGAGGTGTGGTTCTCTCTTGTTCTTTCTTTCGCTCTCTCGCTCCGTCTCTCACTCTGTCCCTCTTCCCCCCTCTTTTCCCATGTGGGCCAGCGGTGAAAGCTAGATGGCTGGATCCTTTTCCAGCAAGATGAAGGGGCTGGTGTTGCCTGCTCCGTCTGTCCACAGTGCTGGATTTATCTTTCCCAGCCTCAAAGGTCACACAATCAAGTGCAAATAGTCCACGGACCAGCATTATCTAGAGAGGGAGAAAGGGACAGAGAGGACAGAGTGCCTCCAGTCAACTCTCCTTTTGACGTGAATGATACAAATGCAAACAGCATGCTTCTGGGTATATGGAATTTAACTTCCAAAGGAATGTACGGGAAGAAAGTCAACCAAATTCATGCAGTGAAATGCTCTAAGGCATTAGCCAATTTAACGTATTAATATCAGACAGATGTTTCATGACAACACTCCCCCGTTGGTTATAATAATGATATTTATATTGAACACTTGTCTTTTAGTTATTTATCTACCTAACTTAGTTATATACTTGTCGTTTAATGTAACGTCAGGGCATTGTGCCAAAGCAGTATAACGTAGTAGTAAATCATGGCTTCCTGTTTCGGATTCTCTCTTAAAATGTGTTAACAACTTGACAGTGGGTTATAGTGGTCAGGAGGATATTCTCTCACAGAATAACTCACTTAGCCTTCATTCTGTGAACATTCTCCCAGTATTCCCAGTAAGTATAATTCAGATACCACCAGGAGAACGATGATCTTCACAAGGGGCGCTCCCGAAAGAGCTGATTCCAAAATTTTACGTGGACATTTCCAGAAATTGAGTTTGACTGCAGCAGCAGCTTTTTGATGTGGTTAGCACAGCATGTGAAATTGAAATTCCTGTTTCCTGAGCTTCGCCGTTAGCTTTTCCTACCAAGGCTGCTGTGTTAGCATGGGGGGCTATTTGCTCTGTGAACAACAGCCATTTAAAATCACTCTCTTTACAGTTCAGCTCTTGTACTGATGCCATGTCTCATGTTCTGAGTCATATCTGCACATCCTATAGTTCTCAGGTGAAAAGGGGAATAGGGAAATGCTTTTTTCCCCCTGATCAAACATGGACTTAACCTTTCCCACAATTCCCAGTGATCCCAATGTCTCCTCCTTGGAACCCAGACAGTGCTCTCTATGACTCATGGTCTACTCTAGTCTGCCAATGCCCTAACACAATGGCCACTGTACACAAAGCCCCCTTTCTCATAGGAATGCAAAAGATGCCTTAACCGTTTCCGACATAGAATATTGGGAGATTGTGTTACTCGTTAGGCATGCCATGCAAGGTGCGCTTTATTTTCCCTGAATGTTACTCCCAAAACCACATATTGTCCTGAGCACAATGGTAAAACCACCGTAGGAGTGGTTTCTTAATCATTAAAACATATGGACTTTGAGGTGTCTTCTATCAGAGTAACTTAGCACTTTTCCCCAAATCCTCAAAATGGGGTTGTCACCACCATCAATCCACAGTAGGTGTTCTCTAACATAATACCTAATTATTAGTATTATTGTTGGGCAAGTTTAAGTTTCCTGGAACAGGCAGTGTTGACAGAAGGTGAAAGGGTTTTCTGAATTTTCTCTTCGCTGCTAAAAGTCAGGGGGAGGAACGTAAAGTATATGTCACATTAGACACTTCAGACAGATTGGGGAGGAGATAGTAGGCACAAAGCCTTGCAGCAGTCACATGCAGACTGTCAGGTTTTTCCTCATGTTCCCAACAGTCCCTCGCTCTCCTTTCTTCTTTGCTTCTCTCTCTTGCTATCTCTCTTGCTCTCTCTCAATTCAATTCAAATAACATTCTAGTTTGCTCAGTTTTTTTGTTAATTCTTTCCGATGTGTCAAGTAATTCTTTTTTTTCTCATGATTTGGTTGGGTCTAATTGTGTCGCTGTTTTCCTGGGGCTCTCTGTGAATAGAGCCCCAGGAAAAGCTTGCTTAGGGGACTCTTCTCCAGGTCCTTCTCTCTGTACGTGATGGCTTTGTTATGGAAGGTTTGGGAATCGCTTCCTTTTAGGTGGTTGTAGAATTTAACGGCTCTTTTCTGGATTTTGAGCATTAGCGGGTATTGTCCTAATTCTGCTCTGCATGCATTATTTGGTGTTTTACATTGTACATAGAGGATATTTTTGCATAATTCTGTATGCAGGGTCTGTTTGGTGTTTCTCATTTTGTGAATTCTTGGTTGGTGAGCAGACCCCAGACCTCACAACCATAAAGGTCAATGGGTTTGATAACTGATTCAAGTATTTTTTAGCCATGTCCTAATTGGTATGTCAAATTTTATGTTCCTTTCGGTGGGATAGAAGGCCCTTCTTGCCTTGTCTCTCAGCTCATTCACAGCTTTGTGGAAGTTTCTTGTGTGCTCTAGGGCTACGGTGTCTAGATGGAATTTGTATTTGTGGTCCTGGCTTAAAGCTGCGCATCCCTGTCTCACCCAACGGCCCTGGAGAAAGAAATTTGTTTTTTTTGCCCATTTTAACAGCACATTTGTTGTTTGTGTACATGGATTTTCTAATGTATTATGTTTTTTCCCCCAACACCACGTTCCATCAATTTGTATAGCAGACCCTCATGCCAAATTGGTATAGCCATTACAATAAGGCCCGTTAGATCAATCATCCAAATACGTTGTACTGCTACGCCGATCATTAACATTGTTTTATATCAGGGTGAATTCACACCGTCACCATCATCATCGGCGTAGATATAAAAGGATACAATAGGAAAAGCAGGGGTAGTTGCCTAAATCGGTGCTTGCATGACCATCACTAACACAAAGGCACCCGCTTTAAACCTGTTGGCTTCTGCTGTGCTTATCAGGTAATTAAATCTATATTGTGGAGACACACGGTTGCCAGAGTCCCATTTAATCAGATGAACATGTTTCCAGTTGGCTTCCCTGATAACATGTGAAACACTGCCTCCTCCCTCTCCGTTTTTTCCCCCCTCCCTCTCACCCCCGAGTGGCGCTTTGAAGCAGGCAAACGGATCGCTTTGGTTCTAAAATATTCAAGGAACTGCTATCAGCAAGCTGTGATAAATGATGTGGTGCCGTGACTTGATATCTTCCCGTAATCTCGCTCTGGAGGCCTTCCCTTTCGTGTTTTGCCATTTTTTTTTTTTTTTTTTTTTTAGATGTAGTCAAAATCGTGCATGCCTTAGATGTATGCCTCCAAATGGTGTTTGAGATTTAGCTCAACTTGAGGTTTTTCCTCATTGTCTGGTTTATGCAGGCATGCATACACTTTCTGCCTTATGATTGTTTTGTGAACTCCTCATTGGTTGAACGTGGCTGCTTGCATGTTTGCAAGGCTCTGAAATCCTCACTCTCTCACTTCCTCTGCCTCTCTCCTTCTCCACACATTTCCCCTGATTAATCCTTGGAGACTGTTACCCAATGCATGCTTGAACTGTTGGTCTACTTCCAGGGAAATCCATCATCTGCACCCCGAACTCTCTCTTTCGCTCTCTCTCACTTCCTCTCTGCCCCCCCCCCTACATGCTGAACTCTCCTCTGCCACCCTCCCTCCGTGCCAGATAAGTGATGGGGTTTGAGGTCATAGACACGGTAATGGCGGTGGCCATCTTGGTCTGTCTTCAGATCCAGGGAGCAAGGGAGAGAGGAGGTTAATTTGCCCAGACAGTAACATTCCCAGATCCTCGTGGGGGGGAGCAGGGAGTCATTTCTTTCTCATGAATCACAAGCGTCATGCTGGGCTGCGCTCTTGGCCATTTACACTGACTGTTTGTCTCTATCTTTCCACGTTGGACCCTCCGGCTCCCTTGAAAGCCACACCGGGTCCATTGCACATTTCTGGGGTGATCCTCTCTGAAAGGCGAGACTTAAGCAGAGGGAGGAGATGTATAATATGAATGCGATGGTAGACAGACTAATACCCAACACAACAGAGATGGTGCTTTACCCTCTGGGTGTTGTTTAGATAAACGAGGGAGGAAGTTGCCATGCGGCTGTCCTGTGCTGATGGTAACCAATGGAATGTGAAGACCTTTAGACGCCTCTCATCTCGCTGCCACCTGTGCCAGAACCACACCTGGTGTGTCAACTGTCAACCACCCACACGGCCCACTAATTATGGAAACTGTTGGTGTGTGTGTATGTTCCTGGCATGATGTGATGCCTCTGGTCACTATCTCTGGGGTGACCTCCATCTTTGTCATTTCTACTCTCTTTGTGTTCCCTCTTCCTGCGCCGCCAGGTTGAGGGGAGCGGTAGGAGGATTTCAGTAATGGTTCTCAGGTAACACAGTGGCCATTTTTAATCTACTGTCTCATGTCTCGGAGTGATGGAATGGACTGGTGGGTTTATGAGCAAATTACCACCAGGGAATCGTTCTGACAGAGTGTGTGAGTCAGGCCTGTCATTGTTGCTCTAAGCCCGCCCGCTGTCTCTGTGCTAACTGTTTTGCCAATGGAGCGGCAGGGCAGGAATGCACTATTCACGCAACTCTGCTGCCCTGCCCTGCCTAGCCCAGTCTGACAGATTGCTTTCCTTTGTCAGCACTTCAAAACAAAAGTCCTCAGATCAGACCTGGGCAATTTGGCTACATTCTCTCTCTCTCTGACCCAAACAATGCTGATGCAGAGGAAGTTTCACTGTTGTCGGGAAAGTGTGTTGTTTTTTGTGTCTTGTTCTGCCAAGAAGAGCATCTCCTCCCCTTTTCTTGTTTTGCAATGAGGGGAATGTTGTGACACATTCAGTAATCTAGGCTGAATCAGTGTTTCCTCTGAAAAGAGTTGCAGTGGGGGGAAACGTTTGCCGGGGGGGTAGTTATTATAGGGTAAATGCAGATGGGCAACCCTGTTTTTGTGGTCCGGCGTCCCCCGGATAACTTTTATGTAGAAAGACTGGTGATCTCAGTTCTAGTGACTTTTTAAAAGGACATTCTATTCCAAAATGAATTTAAATCAAATTATTCTAACACTGTCAAAAATATAATTTCCACCTCCAGAAATGAGCCCAATAACATATTGGTAGAATGATTTTAACATATTGGACCATGCATATAGCCTATTCATGGTCAATATGATCAGGTATGCTATTAGCAATAAGCATTATCACCTGTATCCCAACTGATGCAGCATAGTGGCTAGAAATAAATAGGCTGAAGCATGGGGTTGCCTATCTGCATTTACCCTGTTGAGCTAATCATTAGCTAAATCCCAAATGTGATCTTTTAACAAGTTATCATCAAATTGATTCATTTTATATCCCAAAAAACTTGCAAAAATACAGTGAATATAATGTAGGCCTACCTGTTAGCGTAATTTAGGGTAAAACGGCACCTAGGGTAATACGCCCCTACCTGTACATCTCACTGAAACCACCCCACCCATCACAATTTGTCAGTCCCAAAAAAGATTTTGAGTTAGGGTCTCGTTTTACCCCAAGCGGCCCTACAATTGACCCGTGTTCCATTCAGCCCCACTCTCCCCTATGTACTCATGATGGATTGCAGAGTGGTAAGGTGCTTCACCATGCCGCTGCTAAAAACTCTGGGTTTAAAATTCGCAAAATATTTAGTAGTTGAGAAATAAATAAAGTAGGAATGGAAAGCCGGGATGCTCTTTATAAGAAAGGCTATTAAAACTGATGTTTTCCCCACGATTGCATTTGAATTGTTGTGCGTTGACACTGCTTGTCAGAATGCATGTTTCTGTCCCTATACATGCAACTTGAGAGGGATTTTTCTCATGCATAGAACTATTCTACCTTAGGGATGTATGTATTTTCTCCTCATTACTCATTTTGTTGCAGAGGAAAATAAATGTGGACTGTTCTAACATCTTCAAAGTGCGCCTCTGCAGAAATATTTTTTCCTGTCCCATATTTTGTTGCCGTGGCGGCAATCATTTTGCCATGGCGCAGCGCCACAGTGAATTAACTGCCGCGGAAACAGTGGGGTGAATGGTATCCCCCCGCTCTGTACCACTGAAACAATGGACCTCTTTCACAATGAATGGTGTCTCACCAGGATGGGAGTTTCTCTCCACTTTTTACAGCAGCCATGACAGCACCACACCTGTCTTGCAGTGTTTGACCAACATTTCCAGGTGTGTCTTTCAAATGCACACAGACAAAGGAAGGAATGCCAACTTCATGGCATTGTTGCATTCTCACTTGATATGGCAATGGAGTAGCTTGAAGCTGGCTTGTGTGAGTGCCAAAGTGAAAGTTCAGCTTTCTTTAGCCTCAAATAAACAACTGTTTCCCTCACTTAATCTGTTTTATGTGACTGTAAACTGAGTTATGCGCTTCCCAACAATATTTCATCAAAGGGAGCCGCACATTCCATATGGTAGTGGGTTGTTTTCAGCCTCAGAAGTAGAGCTGTTTCCATTTTAGTCATTTAGTAGACTCTCTTATCCAGAGCGACTTACAGTAGTGAGTGGATACAGTTTTCCATATTTTTTGTACTGGTCCCCCGTGGGAATTGAATCCACAACCTGACGTTGCAAGCTCCATACTCTACCAACTGAGCCACACGTGCAGCAGAACTCTCTTTTATACCAGACAAGACATGCCCAACAGCCTCATTATTACAGTGCCAAAGAGGTGTTTTACTGCCTCTCTATGCCAAGCATATTTCAAGCTGAGAGTTTAAAGTTCAACATTTTCTCCCCATCCGATCTTGAGCAAAACAGCTGTTTTGATGTTTTAGCCTCAGAATTCAGGAATTTTCGTTTGAATAATAAGTTTCTTGTGTTTTCTCTACTCTCCCTTGGAATATTGTTGTTGTATTAGAATGGTTTTCCATTTTGAAATCAATGACAATGATAATCATGATGGCGCCTATAGACATGGCCACCCTGTTTCTGGCTCCTAAGTGGGGGGGGGGGGGTCCACGATCATCTGTTTTGTTGACTTTTGTTGAATGAGAAGTTATTTTCCGAACACCACACTCCGAGGGCCCCCACCTCCCTGTAGGCTATCTCGTCGTTGTTGGTAATCAACCTTTGCTTTCTTGGGAACAGGAACAATGGTGGCCATCTTGACGCATGTGGGGACAGCGGACTTAGTCATTCGACAAGTATTTCCGGTTTATGGAGTTATTTGTTGTACTCCATTTTAGATAATGTTCGCTAAACGCTAAATATGGCTAAGTTAGATCTATGTTGGTGTTCTGTGTCTTCCATCGAAGCTGAGCAACACAGGCACATCTCTGAAACAGATGAAAAGGGGTTTGGAGTAGAGGTCGACCGATTAATCGGAATGGACGATTAATTAGGGCCGATTTCAAGTTTTCATAACAATCGGAAATCGGTATTTTTGGATGCCGATTTTGCAGATTTTTTTTTAATATATATATATTTTTTTATTTATTTTCTTTAATTATTTTATTTGTTTATTATTATTATTTTTACACCTTTATTTAACTAGGCAAGTCAGTTAAGAACACATTCTTATTTTCAATGACGGCCTTGGAACGGTGGGTTAACTTCTTTGGGCTGCAAGCCCGAAGCCGGGCGCAATATGACAACAGCCACTTCAAGTGCAGGGCGCGAAATTCAAAATATATTTTTTTGAAATATTTAACTTTCACACATTAACAAGTCCAATACAGCAAATGAAAGATAAACATCTTGTGAATCCAGCCAACATGTCCGATTTTTAAAATGTTTTACAGCGAAAACACCACGTATATTTATGTTAGCTCACCACCAAATACAAAAAAGGACAGACATTTTTCACAGCACAGGTAGCATGCACAAAACCANCATCACAATTGACCCATGTTCTATTCAGCCCCACTCTCCCCTATATACTCATGGTGGATTGCAGAGTGGTAAGGTTCTTCACCATGCAGCTGCTAAAAAGTCTGTGTTTAAAATGGTGCCATTTGCAAAATATCTAGGAGTTGAGAAATAAAGTAACAACAACAAGCTGACTAGGTAAATGGACCAACTATTCTACCTTAGGGTTGTCTGATTTTTCTATTCATTACTCATTTTGTTGCAGAGCAAAAGTAAATGTAGACTGTTCTTGCATCTTCAAAGTGCGCCTCGGCAGAAATATTTTCCTGCCCCAAATTTTGTTGCCGTGGCGGCAATCATTTTGCCATAGCGCAGCTCCACAGTGAATTAACTGCTGCGGAAACACTGGGCTGAATGGTATCCCCCGCTCTGTACCACTGAAACAATGGGTCTCATTCACAATGAATGGTGTCTCACCAGGATGGGAGTTTCTCTCCACTTTTTACAGCAGCTATTGCAGCACCACACCTGTCTTGCGGTGTTTGACTAACATTTCCAGGCTTGTCTTTCAAATGCACACAGACAAAGGAAGGAGCGCCAACTTCATAGCATTGCGGCATTCTTGCTTGATATGGCAATTGAGTAGCTTGAAGCTGGCTAATGTGTGCCAAAGTGAAAGTTCAGCTTTCTCTTGCCTCAAATAAACAACTGTTTCACTCATGAAGCTTCACTTAAACTGTTTTATGTGACCGTAAACTGAGCTATGTGCTTCCCAACAATATTTCATCAAAGGGAGCCGAACATTCCATATGGTAGTGGGATGGTTTCAGGCTCAGAAGAGAGAGTAGAGCTGTTTCCATTTTAGTCATTTAGTAGACACTTTTATCTGTACTGGTCCCCTGTGGGAATTGAACCCACAACCCTGGTGTTGCAAGCACCATGCTCTACCAAGTGAGTTACAGKTGCAGCAGAACTCTCTTTTATACCAGACAAGACATGCCCAACACCAGCCTCATTATTACAGTGCCAAAGAGGTGTTTTACTGCCTCTCTATGCCAAATATATTTCAAGCTGAGAGTTTAAATGTTTATTTTCTCCCCATCTGTTCTTGAGCAAAACAGCTGTTTTGCTGTTTTGGCCTCAGAATTCAGGCATTTTTGTTTGAATACTAAGTTTCTTGTGTTTTCTGTACTCTCCCTTGGAATATTGTTATTGTATTAGAAATGTTTTCTATTTTAAAGTCAATGACAATGATAATCAAGATGGCGCCGATAGACATGGCCGCCCTGTTTCTGGCTCCTAAGCAACTTTGCACAAGCATTTCGCTACACTCGCAATAGTATCTGCAAAATTTGTGTTTGTGACCAATAAAATTTGACATTAAGAATTCTACAAACACAACTTGGTTCAGAAGCCAGTCTCTGTGCCTGCCTCACTGGTGAATAACTCTTCCTCCAAAGTCCTTAAGGCCCTTTATTCATATTTGCTCTTCATGCAGATAGATGTAACTGACATTTGATACGTGTAGACCTAAAGGCTTTATGCAAATACGCGTCATTCATTCACTTCCTCCTTCCTTATTGAAGCCAAATAAGTAGCATTACTCATGTATGTCATCATTGTCACATTTGACAGGAAACTATGACGCACACCCCAGAGTAGTTTTTTTTAAGATGGCAAGTTTTCAAACTATTCAGTTACTGTGTGTGAGGATATGTATTGACTATTTTAGAGAGAGTGTTTCATGGTAAGACTGGTCCAGACTCTTACATAAAAAAAAAAAAAACATGACAGAATGAGAATCTGATAAACGCTTGCTGAAAACCAGCCTGTTTTTGTTCCCCACACTCTGATATCAGCTCTGCTCGACATTGTCTGTCTGGTTGTTAGTTTACTTTGGGAGGAAAACAACCTAGTCATTCGACAAGTATTTCCGGTTTATGGAGTTATTTGTTGTACTCCATTTTAGATAATGTTCGCTAGATGCTAAATATGGCTATGTTAGATCTATGTTTTTGTTCTGTGTCTTCCATCGAAGCTGAGCAACACAGGCACATTTCTGAAACAGAAGAAAAGGGGTATGGAGACAACGGGGCCTGCAGAATTACATTGGGGGGAAATGATGGGCTTAAAAGTACATTCAAACTAATGCAATACATTCTCATTGAAGCCCTGGAGAAACATGAGGAAGGTTGCATTTTCTCCTTTTTCAAATAAAAAGAACGTTTTAACATTCTTGTGTATCTGTAGCATTTGCTTTATGAAAAATACTCTTCTCTTCCGACCTGTAGTGGGTATCGCCACACTGACCAAAACCAGCAATGTTAACCCAATCATTGAAGGTCTTTTAACTTACAGCGAAGAAACCCTTGTTTACCATCTTTCATTTATTGTAATGTGTTAGTAATGAACAGATTAGCATTTTATGTATCTTCACTGGAGTCATAAACTCAGGAACTCTGCAACAACAGGTGTAGTTCACACGAGCTGGCGATTTGCACTGCCTTGGCGTGACACCCTCTCACTTCAACAGAAATCCACATCTCTCTGAAGTGTCTCCAGAAGAACAATGCCCTGGAAGCCATCAACCCATCCTGGATAAAAGCCTTGCCAAACTTGAAATAGTCTTATGTGACACTGTCGTAAAAATCAGCCATTGAACCAGTTTCTCCCCACGTTCTCTCTCCCACTTAGTCTCTCTCTTTCAAACTCCACCCCCCTCTCTCTTTCTTTCTTGCTCGCTCTGTCTCTCTCTATCCCCCTCTCAAACTCCCCCCTCTCTTTCTCTCTCACTCGCTCTTTCCCTCTCTCTCTCCGTCATCGTCTCCTCAGTTCTCTCTCTTTCCCCCTCTGTCTTCATCTCCTCAGTTCACCCTCTCATTGTTTTTACAGCCCCTTTCGCCCCCCCTGTCAGTGTGTTCTGTCTGTATGATAAGTAGATGTCACAAGTCGGGGTATGCCAGTCAAAACAGAGTGTCTAGGGATTTCCTTGACTTGCTCTGAGCCACTCACACACTGATCAAAGCACAATGTCTCAAACATTGTGCCCAGTCACCCTCCTGGGCTCCTCCTTAGGTTCTTTACATTGCTATATAGTATCATAGCCCTGCCATGTTGGCCTTATACGTGTTAGGTAATGCTAGTCTCCTTTGTGTTGAGTTGTTTAGTGCATTGCCTTGTGAAGCTGCAGGTGTGAAAGGGCGTTGGCTTAACATGTTCTGACTGGATTGTGTATTGGAAGGTTAGGACTGGGAGAGACTGCTCTGGGGGACATGCGAGAGAGAATGAGTGTGGGTGTGTGGAAGAGAAGTGTTATTGAAGCCATGTGCTGTTAACCTAGTGCTTATGGGGATCTTCTACAAAGGGCAAATAGTTTAAATGGATCAAATAACTTCTGATATCAGAGAGGTGATGGAATTTAATTATGCTCTCTCTTCTATGCTTCACAGAGGATTTGAGTTTCTTAGACTTTGGTTTCAATTTCAAATTGCTTATCGGCCCTGAAACAGCCACATTTTTTGCTCAACATCAAAGCACACATTTTAATTCCAGGTTAATTTAAGCTAAGCAGTGGTGGTCGAAGTTGCTAAATGGTAAAATAGCCTTTTTTGATATTATGATTATCAGCTAATCGTCTGAGTGGGTGGTCTTGCCCCCTCAGGGCCTGGAGTTGATGACTTGAGTTGATTTGAACCTGTAGTCTGTAATTCACGCTGATGATTCTCACTCTCATTACCTCACTCAGTGTGGCCACGGCTCTGTTCTCACTCAAAGCCTTAGAGGTGGCAGTGCGTCCCTTAGCCAGACTTGGTTTAACACGGTGGACTGCCAGAGCTAGTAGCGGGGGTGGTGGTGTTAGGCCAGCCAGCTCGTCCCGGAAAGGAGGGTAAACTGGCATTAGAGCTCTGGTTCATACTTTATATCTCAGTAGTGCTGTGAAGTGCTTTATCAGCCTATGGCATTGGTTGGGGATTTGGCACAGCGGCCATGTTTTTTTATGCCGAGTGTAGCAAATCCCTGTCTGTCTGTCTCCATGTGCAGTGGACGTCATCGTGTCTTTGAACAGATGCCAATGAATCTCTACTCTTTTGCATGACTCTCCTCTCTTCCCGTAGTGCTTGTGGATTTGCAGTGCATGCTGGGACTTGTGCTAAGCTTCATTGGTCAACTGGGGTATTTTGATATTACTCCAATCAAAGTGTACCTGTGGTCTGTGGATTGTATTTTAACACTGTTTTGATGGGCTGAACTGAAGATGAGGTTTAGTAGCTCTAGAGATGTATAGTAGGATTGAGGAAATCAGATGGCTGTTTATATCTCTCCAGTGTACAATACCCTTTAGGGGTCTGGCAGGAATGGGCTGGATAGTTTCCCTGCAGGGAAAATAGTTCCTCTAAAAAAAGTAATGCAGAGCATAATCAAAACTTAATCAGTATGGAGCACAAACTGGTATTGAACACGATGGTAAACCTACTGCGAGAGCCTACTTGCTTTGATTTATTACAGCATTTTGTTAGACCCAATTGAGATTACGTAAGAGATTCACACAGCCAAAACACAGGCAGAGGCTTCTCCCTCCAGCTCYTATCCACCTACATGTGATTCCACCCACAGTAGGCTACGTGGAAGAGATGGGCTCTAGTGCTGCTATAGCACACTGTTCAGTCCAAAGTACTCAACCTAGAAACAAATAGTATGTTTATTAGAGAAAGAGTTCACAGACAGAAGCCTCTCATCAGCTSTGATCCAGCCTCAGGAGAGTTACATTATCCCAGCTTGTCCTGATTCAGGAAGCATGAAATACACAAAGAGAGAGCGATRTCAAGAAAATGTTCTTGTGCTTGAATGCCACTCTTGGCAAAAAAAAGACGAGTGAATGCTCGTCCCCGGCCGGGAGGCACAGACAGTGAGAGAGGAGAGGAAGTCCAGAATGCCTGAGAAAGCTCACTCTTATTTTTTTCTTTCTTTTTCCTTGCAAACATAGGAAGAAGGAATAAAGCTGGCCCTGAAATAAGTGGGATGTCTGTGGGTGTTTTGTGTGGGGTCTCTCTCTATAAAGTACTCTGGGCATTTTCCTTGCTTATAGAACACTGTTCTGTTCAGGTCAGGTTTTGTCTGTCATTCTCACCAATCTCATACATCCTAGTCCTCAAAATGAGAAGTATAAAACATTTTATTACATAGTTGGTTTGGATCTCCTGTCCTGTGGTTCTAMCCAATAACAGGCCTAGAACCCCAATGCGTCTTCAGCTCCTGTCTCCCCGTTGTCACCACAGCGTCAACCATAGCCCCATAGTTCTCGCACGGCGGGCGAGGCCGACGATATTTGGCCGGTGGCCCCACAAATTGAATCACTCAACCAGACTATTTTCATGTTTGGGAGCTGTTAGAAATCTGGTTTATTTGCTTAAAAGTCTGCTACTCATCCTTCACTATGGCTGGGAGTGCAGAGAGCTCAAAGTAAAACCCTCAGAAACCCAATGAGCTTCCCACTGGCCACCACTACTCAGAGGATCTGCACTCAGTTCATTTACATTCCTCTGATATTGGAACTCACTCTGGGGACTCACTTCAGAGACTCATTACATTTTCCCCAGAACACAAGTCATCTGCAGACACACACACACTGGGCCCCAGTTTGGGATTCATTAAAGTCCATCTTTTACCTTCTGTGTGTTTTATACAATGGGCTTAAAGTTAACGCCGTTATTACAGTATATACGTCACAAAGGATTCTTTGTTATACATCTCTGACATAACCCAAAGCCATACTACTTTGATTATCCCATTAACATTTGTTATACCTTAGTTTTAAWGCAGAGAGAGAATTTTAGACTTGTACATGGGCCCCGAGAGACTAGTCTCTGGGCCTTCTGCCCTCATTGGACCAACCCCAGCTTGAACCAATCAGAATGGGAATGTGGCGGCTGTCCTCAGCACTTGTCCACACGTCACTTCACCCACTGCGCTGCCTGGTGATTATGACCTGGCTTGGACACTGTGATTCTTGGACTTTGAGATATGTGTGGGTTATTTGATCCACAAGAAACATATGTCCAAGTGTACACAGTGCATTCTCTCGGTTTTGCGTTGTTAAATGGTACCAAATGGGTGCGGAATGTGTTGACGTTGTTAGGTTGTGCTGTCACAAGGCCTGTGAGGAACCCGGGAGCCTGTGTTGCTGCGTTGCAGTGTGATTTATCCAGCCTTTACATGGGAGCCCCGCTCGGCTCGTTAGTTCCTCATTAGTTAATGCCCAGGAATTCAGGGAGCTTCTCCGTCTTGCTGAATAATAAACTCTTCAGCTGAGCTCTCTTTTTTTTGTTGTAGAAAACGTCTGTTTTTCCGAGCCTCCTGTTCCCAGCTTCCCTTTCAGTCCCCCTCTCAAGAACCCTTGGAGGAAATGAAAGTAGGAATGAGCTTTGGGCTTTGAAGGGACTTGGCTGGGGGAGTAAGAGGTCCGAGGTACGTCTTCAGTGTTCTCCTGTTTTTWATTTTTCTTCCAGAGGGCTGTCAATCAAAGATACAGTAGTCCCCCGGAGTTCCCACAGCCGTACGGTAGATAGTTAGGTTAATGTAGGTGTTCAGTCAGCCCTGTGTGTGTTTGGAGGGGCTGTTCTTATGAGCTTAACACTGGACTTAACCTCAATCGGGAATTCTTCATGTGGGGGCTACCCATGCAGGGACCAAGGTCATGCACATTTTTTGTTTGGGCCATTGGGCTTTTATACACATTACTTTTCGAATGCTTTGTTTGGGAGAAGTGCATTGACATAGTTCTCTAAATAGAAATGACTAATACACACTATAATGTAAATTGTGTCAACCGCAAAATTGTAAGTCAATCCAGGAGGAGGATGTCCGTCAATTTGATGCCAAACCTCAACTTTGCACCAAGATCCTCAGTTCATAAATTGCCATTGTCGTTAAATCCCTTCAAACGTCCCCCCAAGGAAATGCCATATTTTGTGAGTGATCGCCTTTATGTAAACTGTGTACCGTGCATCTGTACAAATGAGTATTTCTGTAAATAAATGGTGGTTGATGGAACATGGATTGATGCAGATGGATTGATATTTTGCCAGAGTAGAAACCGTTCATGGATCTGAAGGTGGCTGGCATTTTTCCTTCCATGCACTGATCGGCTTATAGCACTGCCTCGTGTGTTTGACTAACAGATGATCCGGTGTACAAATGGGAGACTCTGTGTGCGGCATTTCATTTTAGAACCTAGCCTAATTAAAAATTCGCTCCATCTTTTGATTCCTTCAAATTAAAGCGGGATGATACAAAAGCTAAGAAGAAAATGAGCATGAATGACAAAGCTAATAAGAAAAGAGGAGGACAGTTTGTTTCCCAAGGCTCGGTAATCCCATTACTACATTTGATTCTTGGAGTCAGTCTTAGTGTGTTCTTTTTTTCTCTCATTGTGAGAACAAGGAGCTCCATCTGAAATAATTGAATTGTGACCTACTCTGGATCAGTGCCCTGCGCTGGTTGCCAGAGGTATTTGTTTTGTTGCTATAAGACATTATCTCCTTAATTAGCTTGTTGTTGTAATGCCGAAATTGCTTTTAAACAGGCCAGTCCCCTTAATGAGATGGAGGGAAAATATCCTGAGGAGGAAATCAAATCTTCAGTGCCATACTTTTCTAATGGCCCAAACTAAAAAGAAAAAAGAGTCCAGCCTTGGAGCTGGAACTAGGCTACACAGCAATACCCCACCACTCTAGCGTTCCTGAGAGTGAAACCACATGAATTGAAGGATGACGCGGGAAATAGAAAGGGACAACATGTTCTCCCACTACTCAATGTTCTCAGTTCCCCCTCAATAAGTGTGGTTTGTGCTATCACACTACTTTGAAATTGCCCTGGGTGCCAGACCAGACTATTTCTGTGTTCAATAACGCCACATCATTACAAGACAAAAAAAAGTTAGCTGAAGCAGAAAATGAAACGGGTAAACCTGGCAAAGAGTATGAGAGAGGTAGAAACTATGCATTTAACATCAGATTGTTCTGATTGATACATATACTTCTGCACTCTGTCCAGCTCAATGCTCCCTACATGTATTTGAGGTCAGTGTGTTTCTAGGAGACCCGTTGGAGGTGTGTTTTTATGTATTTTATTTCACCTTTATTTAACCAGGTAGGCTAGTTGAGAACAAGTTCTCATTTACATCTGCGACCTGGCCAAGATAAAGCAAAGCAGTTCGACACATACAACAACAGAGTTACACATGGAATAAACAAACATACAGTAGAAAAAAATCTATATACAGTGTGTGCAATGAGGTAAGATAAGGGAGGTAAGGCAATAAATAGGCCATGGTGGCGAAGTAATTACAATATACCAATTAAACACGGGAGTGTTTTGATGTGCAGAAGAGGAATGTGCAAGTAGAGATACTGGGGTGCAAAGGAGCAAGATAGATAGATACAGTATGAGGATGAGGTAGTTGAATGGGCTATATTACAGACGGGCTATGTACAGGTGCAGTGATCTGTGAGCTGCTCTGACAGCTGGTGAGGGAGATATGAGTCTCCAGCTTCAGTCATTTTTGCAGTTTGTTCCAGTCATTGGCAGCAGAGAACTGGAAGGAAAGGCGGCCAAAGGAGGAATTGGCTTTGGGAGTGACTAGTGAGATATACCTGCTGGAGCGCGTGCTACGGGTGGGTGCTGCTATGGTGACCAGTGAGCTGAGATAAGGCGGGGCTTTACATAGCAGAGACTTGTAGATGACCTGGAGCCAGTGGGTTTGCCGACGAGTATGAAGCGAGGGCCAGCCAACGAGAGTGTACAGGTCGCAATGGTGGGTAGTATATGGGGCTTTAGTGACAAAACGGATGGCACTGTGATAGACTGCATCCAATTTGTTGAGTAGAGTGTTGGAGGCTATTGTGTAAATGACATCGCCGAAGTCGAGGATTGGTAGGATGGTCAGTTTTATGAGTGTATGTTTGGCAGCATGAGTGAAGAATGCTTTGTGAAATAGGAAGCCGATTCTAGATTTMATTKTGGATTGGAGATGSTTRATGTGAGTCTGGMWGGAGAGTTTACAGTCTAACCAGACATCTAGGTATTTGTAGTTGTCCACATATTCTAAGTCAGAACCGTCCAGAGTAGTGATGCTGGACGGGCGGGCAGGTGCGGGCAGCGATCGGTTGAAGAGCATGCATTTAGTTTTACTTGCATTTAAGAGCAGTTGGAGGCAACAGAAGGAGAGTTGTATGCCATTCAAGCTCGTCTGGAGGTTTGTTAACACAGTGTCCAAAGAGGGGCCAGAAGTATACAGAATGGTGTCGTCTGCGTAGAGGTGGATCAGAGAATCACCAGCAGCAAGAGCAACATCCTTGATGTATACAGAGAAGAAAGTTGGCCCAAGAATTGAACCCTGTGGCACCCCCATAGAGACTGCCAGAAGTCCAGACAACAGGCCCTCCGATTTGACACACTGAACTCTATCTGAGAAGTAATTGGTGAACCAGGCGAGGCAGTCATCTGAGATACCAAGGCTGTTTAGTCTGCCGATAAGAATGTGGTGATTGACAGTCGAAAGCCTTGGCCAGGTCGACAAATACAGCTACACGGTAATGTCTCTTATCGATGGTGGTTATGATATCGTTTAGGACCTTGAGCGTGGCTGAGATTGCATAGCGGAGAAGGTACGGTGGGATTCGACATGTTCAGTAATCTCTTTAACTTGGCTTTCGAGGACCTTAGAAAGGTAGGGTAGGATAGATATAGGTCTGTAGCAGTTTGGATCTAGAGTGTCTCCCCTTTGAAGAGGGGGATGATTGAAAAGCTGCAGAATACTTTGGGAATCTCAGATGATACGAAAGAGAGGTTGAACAGGCTAGTAATAGGGGTTGCAATACTTTTAGAAAGAGAAGGTCCAGATTGTCTTGCACGGCTGCTTTGTAGGGATCCAGGTTTTGCAATTCTTTAAGAACATCAGGTATCTGGATTTGGGTGAAGGAAAAATGGGGGAGGCTTGGGTGAGTTGCTGTGGGGGGTGCCGGGCAGTTGACCGGGGTAAGGGTAGCCAGGTGGAAAGCATGGCCAGCCGTAGAAAAATGCTTRTTGAAATTCTCAATTATAGTGGATTTATCGGTGGTGACAGTGTTTCCTAGCCTCAGTGCAGTGGGCAGATGGTAGGAGGTGTTCTTATTCTCSAGGGACTTTACAGTGTCCCAGAACTTTTTTGAGTTTGTGCTACAGGATGCAATTTCTGTTTGAAAAAGCTAGCTTTATCTTTCCTAACTGACTGTGTATATTTTTTCCTAACTTCCCTGAAAAGTTGCATGTCACGGGGGCTATTCGATGCTAATGCAGTACGCCACAGGATGTTTTTTTGCTGGTCAACGGCAGTCCGGTCTGGAGTGAACCAACGGGTATATCTTTTCCTCGTTCTTAATTTTTTGAATGGAGCATGCTTATTTAAGATGGTGAGGAAGGCACTTTTAAAGAATGACCTGGCATCCTGTACTGACGGGATGAGGTCAGTATCATTCCAGGATACCCCGGCCAGGTCGATTAGAAAGGCCTGCTTGTTGAAGTGTTTTAGGGAGCGTTCGACAGTGATGATGGGTGGTTGTTTGACTGCAGACCCATTACGGATGCAGGCAATGAGGCAGTATGATTGCTGAGATCTTGGTTGAAAACAGCAGAGGTGTAATTGGAGGGCAGGTTAGTTAGGATGATCTCTATGAGGGTGCCCGTGTTCATGGATTTGGTGTTGTACCTGGTAGGTTCATTGATAAATTGTGTGAGATTGAGGGCATCAAGCTTAGCTTGTAGGATGGCTGGGATGTTAAGCATGTCCCAGTTTAGGTCACCTAGCAGCACGAGCTCTGAAGATGGATGGGGGGCACATATGGTGTCCAGGGCACAGCTGGGGGCATTGGGTGGTCTAGCAAGCGGCAACGGTGAGTTACTTGTTTCTGGAAAAGTGGATTTTTAAAAGTAGATGCTCAAATTGTTTGGGTACAGACCTGGATAGTAAGACAGAACTCTGCAGGCTATCGCTACAGTAGATTTAAACTCCGCCCCCCTTTGGCAGTTCTATCTTGGTGGAAAATGTTATAGTTGGATGGAAATTTCGGGKTTTTTGGTGGTCTTCCTAAGGTTGGCAGAGTGTGCTAAAGCAGTGAATAAAACAAACTTAGGGAGGAGGCTTCTAATGTTAACATGCATGAAACCCAAGGCTTTTACAGTTACACGAAGTCAACAAATGAGAGCACCTGGGGAATAGGAGTGGAGCTAGGCACTGCAGGTCCTGGATTAACCTCTACATCACCAGAGGAAAGTAGGATAAGGGTACGGCTAAAGGCTATAAGAACTGGCCGTCTAGTACGTTCGGAACAGAGAGTAAAAGGAGCAGGTTTCCGATAGAATGGATTCAAGGCATAATGTACAGACAAAGGTATGGTAGGATGTGAGTACATTGGAGGTAAACCTAGGCATTGAGTGATGATGAGAGAGATATTGTCTCTAGAAACATTTAAACCAGGTGATGTCATTGCATAAGTGGGAGGTGGAACTAAATGGTTGGTTAAGGCATATTGAGCAGGGCTGGTGGCTCTACAGTGAAATAAAACAATCACTAACCAGAACAGTAATGGACAAGGCATATTGACATTAGGGAGAGGCATGCGTAGCCGAGTGATCATAWGGGTCCAGTGAGTGGTTGGGCTGGCTGGAGACACTGCGATTCAGACAGCTAACAGGCCGGAGCTAGCAAGCTAGCAGAAGGGCCTTAGAGGGATGTTGCGACGGAGGATAGTCTGTTTTATCCTCCTCGTGCGGTTCCGTCGATAGACCAGTCTTGATGGATTAGTAGGATTCCGTGTAGCAGAGGGGTTCAGTCCAATTGGCAAATGGATCTATTCAGCTAACAGTCCAATATGCTCTAGACAGCCAGCGGGCCGCGGCTAGCAGATGGGCATTCAGGGGACGTCGCGACTAAGGGGCCTGTTGGGGAAAACTCGGCCATATTACGTCGGTAGTCCAGTCGTGATGGATAAGCAGGGCTTCGTGTGGTAAAAGGGGCCCAGGCCGATTTGGCAAAATAGGAATAGTGGCACGAGAAATTAGCCGATGGACCTATTTGCGAACAGTCCGATATGCTCTAGACAGCTACCGGGCTGCGGCTAGCAGATGGGCATTCAGGGGACGTCGCGACGTAGGAGCCAGTTGCGTAAACCCCTCGAGCAGATTACGTCGGTAGTCCAGTTGTGAAAGGTAGCTGACTACTAGCTAGCAGCTAGTTTGCTGGCTAGCTTCAGTTGAGGGATTCCGATTCAGAGGTAAAGAAAAATACTTTAGAAAAAAGCAGATCCACACCACATTAGGTGAGGCGGGTTGCAGGAGAGTATTTTGAAGTTTAGGTTTAGAAAAATATAAAAAAGATATGCGAGAAAAATATATAAAAAGATATATATGGGACAAKATGTCTGACTGCTACGCCATCTTGGATAACATTGTTTGTCTGTGGTGTGTTGTTGGAGGTCTGTGTTCGTGTATCTGTGGTAGACCTGTAAAGGTATAGTAGAGGAAGGTGGCTGCCTGGCAGGGGAGGATGGTTCAGCACTGCCATCAGGCGCCTTCAGGCTACTACTGCTCTGCTCTCTCCTATTGGCCCATCAGTCACCATAGAGACACAACACACACTGGTCTGACTCACCTCTGCTTTTCTTTTTATCTCCGCTTCTCCTTCCTTACTTGATGAGCAGGCACCCTGATGTGTTACGAATAAGATGGCTGTGCAGCTCTTCTGTATCTCCCTCTTGGATGACAGATTGTTTTGACTTGTATTTGTTGAACCTGAATCTAAAGAACCTTGATTCCAAGCAAAGGTTGAGACTGTTATTGAGACCTCTCTTGGAAATTGACTCCACAACCCTGCGGTCACAGAGGACTTGATCCATTCTCATGCGTTGTGTTGGTCCTGGCTCTGTTTTTTACAGGGTCATAGTTGTGATTGTATGCACTGGTTTTACACACATCCTTTCTCATGTTCTAGACAGAATWTATTATTCTACCCCGTGAAAGGACAAAGGAAGCTGGTGTTGTACACAGCCCTTTAGGTTGTCTGGTTTCATCCTGGCCATGAGAAGTGATGATATCTTCCAGTCTGACAACGTGATAGACATTTGTTGCTGCTACTGCTCTAGCTGGCTGCTGTGGACCGGCTTTACTGCCGCCCAGTGTCTTTTTGGGTCTTTTGATAGCTCTATGAAACCCCAATAGTCCCAGAGTTGAGACTGTATGAGAGTGAAGAAGCTGCTGCCAAGAAACCGAGCCATTGCGGCCAACAAAAGGAGCGAGGGACTGAATGGCGCTTGGCTCTGACTGTCGTTGGCTAGTTTTTTTTTTAGATAAACCCAATCAAAGGGAAGAAGAATCGATGGCTTTCTCTTCTTTAAGCGTCCCGAGGGGTTTTATTGGCTTATACTGGCCCAGCCAAGACATATGACATCTCTCTCTATTGGCTCCTTTTGTTGAGTCGAACCACTACTGACACAATAACCCAGTGTTAAGTGCTGTTGCGGATTCCCCTGCCGCTTGGATGAGCCCCCTGCGCTAGGTAGCCTTAGATCAAAGCATTGACACAACATTGACACAGAATATTATGGGTTGTCAGCTACTGTGTAATGCCCCGTTTTGTACTGGTTTTGCCCCGTTTTGTACTGTTCTAAAAACAGGTCAGATAGAGGTTGATGGGTTGTTCATATGTACAGATACTAAGCATTCCAAAGATGAAGGGTGTGTGGAGAATGTGGGTCTGTCTGCCTCCTACAGGGCGTATGAGGCTAGAGGTCAGGTTGTAATGGCTCAGGAGATGAGCAGCCCATTAAATACTGGGTTAGCCTCTTATAGTGCATTCGGAAAGTAATGTGACTTTTTCCAGACCCCTTATTTTAAATTGATTAAATAAATAATTTTCCTCATCAATCTATACACAATACCCTATAATGACCAAGTGAAAACAGGTTTTTAGAAATTTTAGCACATTTATTACAAATACAAAACATATACCTTATTTACATAAGTATTCAGACCCTTTGCTATGAGAAATTGAGCTCAGGTGCATCCTGTTTCCATTGATCATCCTTGATATTTCTACAACTTGGAGTCCACCTGTGGTAAATTCAATTGATTGTACATGATTTGGAAAGGCACACAACTGTCTATATAAGGTCCCACAGTTGATAGTGCATGTCAGAGCATAAACTCATCCATGAGTTCGAAAGAATTGTCCGTAGAGCTCTGAGATAGGATTGTGTCAAGGCACAGATCTGGGAAAGGGTACCAAAGAAATTCGGCAGCGTTGAAGGTCCCCAAGAACAGTGGCCTCCATCATTCTTAAATGGAAGTAGTTTGGAACCACCAAGACTATTCCAAGAGCTGGCCGTTCTTTCAAACTGAGCAATCGGGGGAGAAGGGCCATGGCCAGGGAGGTGACCAAGATCCTGATGGTCACTCTGACAGAGCGCCACAGTTCCTCTGTGGAGATGGGAGAACCTTCCAGAAGGACAATCATCTCTGCAGCACTCCACCAATGTGGGATTTATGGTAGAGTAGCCAGACGGAAACCACTCCTCAGTAAAAGGCACCTGACAGCCCGCTTGGAGTTTGTCAAAAGGCACCTAAAGACCCTCAGACCATGAGAAACAAGATTCTCTGGTCTGATGAAACCAAGATTGAACTCCTTTGGCCTCAATGTCAAGCCTCACGTCTGGAAGAAACATATCACCATCCCTAAGGTGAAGCATGGTGGTGGCAGCATCATCCTGTGGGGATGTTTTTCAGCGGCAGGGACTGGGAGACTAGTCAGGATCGAGGGTAAGAAGAATGGAGCAATGTACAGAGAGATCCTTGATGAAAACGAGCTCCAGAGCACTCAGGACAGACTGAGGCGAAGGTTCACCTTCCAACAGGACAACGACCCTAAGCACACAGCCCAGACATGCAGGAGTGCCTTCAGAACAAGTCTCTGATTGTCCTTGAGTGCCCAGATTTGAACCCAATCGAACATCTCTTGAGAGACCTGAAAATAGCTGTGCACCAACTGACAGAGCTTGAGAGGATCTGCAGAGAAGAATGGGAGAAACTCCCGAAATAGAGGTGTGCCAAGCTTGTAGCGTCATACCCAAAAATACTCGAGGATGTATTTGCTGCCAAAGGAGCATCAACAAATTCCTGAGTGTAAAGGCTGTTAATACTGGACATTGTAGTTTTATATTTTTTTATAAATGTGGAGAAAAAATGTACCTGTTTTTGCTTTGGTATTATAGGGTATTGTGTGTAGATTGATGAGGAAAAAACAAACAAAAAGTCAAGGGGTCTGAATACTTAACGAATACACTGTTTCTGTCCCACCGGTCCCTCCCACCACCGTGGTGACTCCCGAACAGCACCAACCACCTCCCCTGACGCCCATACCTCCCTAAGCGTGAGTCAGCAGGCAACGGAACAAACATGCATGGTTGTCCATTGAAGATGGAAGGAAGGGAGGAAGGAAGGAAGGGAGGGGGCGCACATTTGAGGCTGCCCTGCTTTCCCTTTTGTCTCCTGGCTACCTGCACTGCTTCCCCCTGCATGCTTCTGTAGGACTGTGTGGATGGTGTGGTGAATGACCGAACAATGGAGGGAGCTCGGCGGCCTGGCGCTGGATGAGAAACAGCCTCACACCATGGGGTTGTTCTACGTGTACCGGAGCGCCAAGTCTAGGTCCAAAAGGCTCCTTGACAGCTTCTAATCCCAAGCCGTAAGACTGCTGAACAATTAATCCAATGGCCACCCTGACTATTTATATTGACCCCCCCCCCCTTTGTTTTTACACTGCTGCTACTCACTGTTTATTATCTATGCATAGTCACTTTACCCCTACTTAACACTAAAAGCGGGGGGGAAGTAATTATTTGTGCCAGTGCTGAGGCCGAAAACATTAGGAGGTTACGCCTCGATCAGACAGACGGCGCCATTGCATCAATGCGGCATAATATATTATTTTTCATTATGTTATCTGTGAGCAAGACAAAGTAGCTGATCGTGGACAACAGGAAAAGGCGGCCCAAACAGGCACCCATTAACATCGACAAGACTGTAGTGGAGTGGGTCGAGAGTTTCAAGTTCCTTGGTGTTCACATCACCAACAAACTAACATGTTCCAAACACACCAAGACAGTCGTGAAGAGGGCACGACAAAACCTTTCCCCCTCAGGAGACTGAAAAGATTTGGCATAGGTCTCCAGATCTTCAAAAGGTTCTGCAGCTGCACCATCGAGAGCATCCTGACCGGTTGCATCACCACCTGGTATGGCAACTGCTTGGCATCTGACCATAAGGCGCTACAGAGTGTCGTGTCTTTGGCATTATTAAATTGAAGACTGTTATTTTATCATCAATTCTCTAATTATTATTACATGATTGAACTAATCATGTAAATGTAATTAACTAGGAAGTCGGGGCACCAAGGAAAATCTTCAGATTATAAAGTTATAATTTTCCTAATATAACTCTTCAGATATTTTAATATCTGATCAATTCGTTTTCTAAATAATGAATTGTTCTTTACCTCACGTTAGTCTCATTCCAAACGTCGTAAATTGTTGGATATCTGCACGAACCCAGCCTTTACTATGAATCATCCATACATCAATTGTCTTAATCATTTATTTACTAACTAACTCAATAATCACAGAAATGCATAAACAAACAGTAGATATGGTTACAAGGAAATGATAGGGGAGGTTCCCTAGTGGGCTAAGCAAATTTGGCGGACAAAGGGACGTGGGTGTGGACTGAGAAGGGTGCGAAAGACAAAAGAGACACTACACAGTTGATAATTATATTAATTGAAATGCTAATCCTTTGCACATGAACGCTCACTCATTCGGGAATAATTGCAATCAATATATATTTACGCTCAGTGTGTCGTCGTGGTCTCTGTTGGAATCGTCCGTCTTTCTGTTGGAAAGTTCATCCAAGCATCTCTCTGCTTCCCTGGAGTCTTTCGTGGTTAGAATGGATACTTCAAAGTACCATTCAGATATGTTCTTATAGAATAGGTGTTTCGGCGGTTGTAGGTCTTAGCCAATGTTCCATGTGGTTTGGTTAGGAATTCAACAACCATTACAACCTTAGCTTATACTGAGGTTTTTGTGGTCTCTACTCAAACCTTCGCCCCCTTGGTGATCGAGGTACGCATGGCCTTGGATTTCTTCAGGTGGGGTTTTTATTCAGAACAGTAGAAAAGGGCTATCCCATGAGCCAGATCATGTCTGTGTTCATGGGGGCGGGCTAATGACTTAAAGGGAATACAATTCTCTCACATAAACGGTTTAAAATCACATGACATAATTTCACAAATAGTTTAATCTTTACTCATTCWTTTTATACAATAATTAGATGCAAACCTCATAACGGAGGCTCCTGTATAAACAGAGTTATGGTAATGTGGCTGTATTGTCTTTCATGAGGTCACAAACATGAAACAAAACGGACCGGGTCGTAGCTGGTTTCTCCACCGACCGTTTACACATTCTCCAAAACATGGATATTGTTCAGTTCTCAAGTTCTGTGATGTAGAGAAGTTCCTTTGTTCTCTCTGTGTCTCTTTCTGCATGGCCAGGAGGAGAGTCTCCTCCAGGAATTTACAACCTGAGATAACAGAACCTGGGTGTAGGAGGGAGAGAGAGGGGGATACCACGCTCTCTACCCAGAAAGGGCCACATCCTGACGAGGGTAGTGCGAGCGGCTGGGGCCAAGCTTCACTGGGGCCAAGCTTCCTGCCGTCCAGGACCTATATAATAGGAGGTGTCAGAGGAAAGGCCAGAAAATTGTCAGACTCCAGTCACCCAAGTTATAGACTGTTTTCTCTGCTACCGCACGGCAAGCGGTACCAGAGCGCCAAGTCTAGGACCAAAAGGCTCCTCAACAGCTTCTACCCCCAAGCCATTAGACTGCTGAACAATTCATAAAAATCGGTGCCGGACAATTATTCTTATTGTGTTACTTTTTATTTTAGCCTACTTGGTAAATATTTTCTTCTTCTTGAACTGCACTGTTGGTTAAGGGCTTGTAAGTAAGCATTTCACGNTTATTGTGTTACTTTTTATTTTAGCCTACTTGGTAAATATTTTCTTCTTCTTGAACTGCACTGTTGGTTAAGGGCTTGTAAGTAAGCATTTCACGAGTAAAGTCTACACTTGTTGTATTCGGCGCATGTGGCAAATAAAGTTTGATTTGAACATTTTGTTCTGGATATGTGTACAACCAACAGTTCAACATTCACCTTTTGCTACTATTTCTGTCAAGTCTACGGATACAATTTGATTAACACTATCCATTGGATGTGAATCTACTTCTAGTGTATCCAAACGCAATGATGCTGTCAGTCTGAGACTTTACACATAACACAGGACCAGCTTCCCCCACTGACTCCTTATACCACCACCACAAACCCTGTTATTACTGCTGGTTTACAGGGATTCATTATGATGGTCCTGGATCCAGAGCTGTGGGTCTAAGTACTCTAGCAGGTCCCAGCTACCATCAGCCTGGTCTCACTGTTATACACTGGTTTGAGTTACGGTACAGTACAGGCCCCTTAGCTTGTGGATAGAAGAGCCAGATGTTAAATATATCCCATCTACACTTGCCTTCAGACTGTTTCAAGACCCTCATGCCAACTCTGGAGACGAGATGGTATTGTTGTTGTCATGCCAACAGGAAGAGTCAACAGTGTCATACTAGAAGAGTTGGACGTAACTGTTGGTATCATTTGAAAACCACACTGCCATTGAATAGGGGCAGCGTTGAGCCAGTAACTGAAGGGCTTGGTTCAAATCCCAGAGCTGGCAAGTTGGAAAAATCTGCCCTTCTGCCCTTGAGCAAGGCAGTTAACCCCCAACAACTGCTCCCCGGGTGCCGATGATGTGAACGTCGATTTAAGAGGGGTTGGGTTAAATGCAGAAGGCACATTTCGGTTGAATGCATTCAGTTGGCGTGAGGGCCTTGAAACTGTCTGCAGGCAATCTGAAGATACATTTAACATCTGGCAAATGACTAGTTACCCTTTCCCTTCCCTTCTCTTTCCCTATACCTGTGGACAGGCATGTCTGAACCTCTAATCATGCAGAGGTTTCCTGTCATCATGATGGCACAATGAGTCTACCTGCACAAACCAGCTGCTCTAGGGTAGCCAGAGCAGTGGACCGGACCGAGTGTGTTTGCAGTTGAGTGTGTTTGCAGTTGAGTGTGTTTGCAGTTGAGTGTGTTTGCAGTTGAGTGTGTTTGCAGTTGAGTGTGCGTGAGGCACTCCTCCCTGGTCAAACACTAGAGAAAACAAACAGTAGACTTGCTAATGGGGCCTTAACTACAAGCTGCATACCCTTCTATCAGACCCAGGCAAGCAATGTTTATGCAGTGGGCTAGAGTCAACACAGAGATAAAGACCCCCTGGCCAACAGGTTAGTTTGGTCTGCACAGTATACAGTCCTGCTGGGATGCTTCTATAAGAGGATCTGATAGGTTTAGAAGACTAGACCGATGTATTAAACACTCCTCTCATTGGACGCTGATGAGCCCAACTGTGCTGAATGGACTCCAACATAGAACTATTGTGCTGAAATATATTGTCTTGAATATTCATGTTTTATTTCATGAAAGATTTACGTTATGGTCCAAAATCATAACAGCTGGAACGGGCTATACATGTGCCTTCACGTCAAGCTGCCTTTTTACACAGTGTAAAATCACTTTGTTCTGGAGGGATGACAACGGGGGGAGAGTGGATCTGTTGGCCATCAGTTTGTAATCTGTCTGAGTCTGTAATCTTTTAAAATGCTTGGCCGTCTTCATTTATTTTACCTTTATTTAACTAGGCAAGTCAGTTAAGTTAAATTCTTATTTTCAATGACGGCCTAGGAACAGTGTGTTAACTGCCTTGTTCAGGGGCAGAACGACAGATTTTTTTTACCTTGTCAGCTCGGGGATTCGATCTTGCAATCCTTCGGTTACTAGTCCAATGCTCTAACCACTAGGCTACCTGCCGCACCGTCTAAAGACAAGACAGCACTGGCTGTCTTTTCTCGAGGACGGTCTGTGTACAGTAGCCTATTTCCTCTGTTGCATAAATTTAACCAAACATCCAGCTGCTAATTATTCATTAGGAATTAAGAGGCAACCATGTAATTAAGCAATTCTCCATATGACTGGAAAATTGCTACATCGTAACATATGATCAGCGAATGACATGCATTCATAATACTTCACACTATTTCCAGAGCTTGTTATGCGGTGTCATCTTCTTACCAAGGTTGTTTTCTCCGTTTGAGTCATTTTAAATATTGCTCACCTGAACCAATCATCTTTTCTGTCTCTGACTGTCTGTTTGTCACTGTCTCTGTCTGTCACTGTCTCTGACTGAATCAAATCAAATCAAATTTTATTTGTCACATACACATGGTTAGCAGATGTTAATGCGAGTGTAGCGAAATGCTTGTGCTTCTAGTTCCGACAATGCAGTAATAACCAACAAGTATGTCTGTCTGTCACTGTCTCTGACTGAATGTCTGTCTGTCACTGTCTCTGACTGAATGTCTGTCTGTCACTGTCTCTGACGGAATGTCTGTTGTCACTGTTCTGACGGAATGTCTGTCTGTCACTGTCTCTGACGGAATGTCTGTCTGTCACTGTCTCTGACGGAATGTCTGTCTGTCACTGTGTCTCTGACGGAATGTCTGTCTGTCACTGTCTCTGACGGAATGTCTGTCTGTCACTGTCTCTGACGGAATGTCTGTCTGTCACTGTCTCTGACGGAATGTCTGTCTGTCACTTTCTCTGACTGAATGTCTGTCTGTCACTGTCTCTGACTGAAATGTCTGTTCTGTCACTGTCTCTGACTGAATGTCTGTCCTGTCACTGTCTCTGACTGAATGTCTGTCTGGTCACTGTCTCTGACTGAATGTCTGTCTGTCAACTGTCTTGAACTGAATGTCTGTCTGTCGGTAACTGTCTGTCACTGTCTGACTGAATGTCTGTCTGTCACTGTCTCTGACTGAATGTCTGTCTGTCGGTAACTGTCTGTCACTGTCTGACTGAATGTCTGTCACTGTCTGTCACTGTCTCTGACTGAATGTCTGTCTGTCTGACTGCACGCCACATTTAAGGCTGGTAATAAGACATGAGGCAGAGAACTCTCYTAGTAGCAGGATGACTATGAAAATCAATGATAATTTTGCACCAGGAATGCGTAATGCAGTACATGTAATTAAGTATGTTGTCACGTATTTGTAACCATTAAAAAGCCTTTGATATTTTCATGGCGGTTGAGGAACTCACTAACCTATCATTCGTTGTTCTTATGACCATTCTGTCATCTTGCGGATGAAACCGGGGAGAGGTCACGACCACACGTACTCTGAGGTCAGAGGTACTGCTTTAGGCAGGATGAGCCCTGTCAGGAGACTGACTGGTGGTCCTTTTGTATCTCAGTTGGTAGAGCATGGCGCTTGTAACGCCAGGGTCGTGGGTTCAACTCCCACATGTAAAATGTTATGCACGCATGACTAAGTTGCATTGGATAAAAGCGTCTGCCAAATGGCACATATTTATTTATTCAAAGTTTATTAAGGTCTGCCTCAGGCCTCTCCTGGGGGCTACATAGACTGATGGACAACCAAACAGCGTAGTACATTGTTATMCATTAGCTACACATGGCAATAATTGCTCAATTTCATTGATTCTCTGTCACAGTTGATACAAAACCGTAATGCTCTCAGAAAACAAGACGACCCCATTCTGTGATACAACATTAGGAATGGGGTTAGTACAGAGAGCTGGGTGGTATTGCAGTGTAAGCTACCATTTTAGGAGTTTAGGCCCTGAGTCTGTTTTGATACCTTCTCTGCCCCCTCTCAAACTCTTCCCCCAAAGCCTCATAACATGCAGTTCAATTCCTGGGTCTTCGTCCAAACCACAGAGGTTATAGAGCGTAGAATGAGGCTGGCAAAGCAAGAGCAGTGAAACACACAGTGCGATGTTGTTGCATGGTCTATTCCCACAGATGGATTAAAGCTGGGGCCAGAGGTCAGACAGTAGACTTCTGCTTGGCCTCCTGGCTGCCCAGGTCTAACTACAACGGAGAGGGAAAATGATTCTGGTACTGTCTCATGATTGGTGACCACGGAGGAAATATAGTGCGTTTCCTAGTAGTTGTAGCCTATGTTTTGTAATGGCATACTGTCACCCCACGTGGAGATTCCGTCCCTGTGAGGTCTGGTGGAGTACTAAACGTGCTTGTTAAAACGTTATTGCTGAAAAGTTTGATAAAAAAGGGGAAATGTGGACTTCTGCTTTAGACCCAGTTTAATAGTCCTTTCCCGTTCCAGGCTTGTGCTTGATAAACATTGATAAAAAAAWATATATATATAAACTCAGCAAAAAAAGAAATGTCCCTATTTCAGGACCCTGTCTTTCAAAGATAATTTGTAAAAATCCAAATAACTTCACAGATCTTCATTGTAAAGGGTTTAAACACTGTTCCCCATGCTTGTTCAATGACCCATAAACAATCAATGAACATGCACCTGTGGAACGGTCGTTAAGACACTATCAGCTTACAGACGGTAGGCAATTAAGGTCACAGTTATGAAAACTTAGGACACTAAAGAGGCCTTTCTTCTGACTGAAAAATACCAAAATAAAGATGACCAGGGTCCCTGCTCATCTGCGTGAATGTGCTTTAGGCATACTGTAAGGAGGCATGAGTACTGCAGATGTGGCCAAGGAAATACATTGTAATGTCCGTACTGTGAGACGCCTAAGACGGCGCTACAGGGAGACATGATGGACAGCAGATCGTCCTCGCAGTGGCAGACCACGTGTAACAACACCTGCACAGGATCGGTACATATGGACATCACACCTGCGGGACAGGTACAGGATGGCAACAACAACTGCCCGAGTTATACCAGGAACGCACAATCCCTCCATCAGTGCTCAGACTATCCGCAATAGGCCGAGAGAGGCTGGACTGAGGGCTTGAAGGCCTGTTGTAAGGCAGGTCCTCACCCCAGACATCACCTGCAACACCGTCACCTATGGGCACAAACCTACCGTCTCTGGGCGAGACAGGACTGGCAAAAAGTGCTCTTCACTGACGAGTCACGGTTTTCTCTCACCAGGGGTGATGGTCGGATTCACGTTTATCGTCGAAGGAATGAGCGTTACACTGAGGCCTGTACTCTAGAGCGGGATCGATTTGGAGGTGGAGGATCAGTCATGGTCTGGGGCGGTGTCTTTTTTTGCTCAGTTTACATAAAGAAGTTGTACTCTCAGCCAAGACAAGTTGCATTTTATGAGAATGTCTTGTACACAGTTTGACTTCAAGGCCCAAACCAACCCCTGCAAGGAGAAACAAGTTTATTTGGAATTTCAACTCAGAAGTTAAATGAAAAAACGACATATTTTGGGAACAAAACCAGTCTGGGATTAACAGGGCCGATAAATCACGCTTTCTGGGTTTGGGGAGAGAGAGTTGGCACTGATTTTAGAGGCTCAGAGATGGTTTAAGGTTGGCCCCATAGCTGACCAGCACCTCCATCTGTCTGACACAGCCCACTGAGCAGTTTGCAGCCTCTTCATCACTCTCAGTGTGTGTGTGTGTGTGTGTGTGTGTGTGTGTGTGTGTGTGTGTGAGAGAGACAGCTTGCCTGAATCCGGGCACTGAACACCACTCCCTTGGACTCTTGCTACAGCCAAGAGGCATTGTGGGTAATGCACTTGTATCCTCACGTTGTTCCCTTTACTCAGCGAATCAACCATTGTTTAATTCAGAATTCACCTAATCTGCCTTCATGCTATTATTAGTTCACGTTGGACCATAACAGGTTGTTACGATAACCAGACAGTCATATTTTACACAAACTCTTATGACCTTGTCAGATGATATTGTTCAGGCCTCATAGCTGGCAAACCTACTTTAACTCACATTGGCAACAACGTCCTCAAGTGTCACATTTATCCCCCCGACTCTCACCGTGGATGTTTGTTCTCCCTTTGATCTCTGACAGACCTGAGTTCCTCCCTCCAGAGAGCTCTGTGTTGTATTTGTGAGCCAGGTCCTAGCTGAGGCTGAATGAACAACGCTGATGATTAATGGACAGTGGGCAGTGTGTGAATCATCTCAGTGCTGTTGTTCCTCTCCTTTCCTCACTGCTCCTCTCCGCTCCATCTCTAACACATCATCCAAATGAACTCAGTCAGTGCCAGGGCGTGCAGTAGGTAATTAAGGAACACAAGTCATTTAACACGGTCGCGCAATACCACCGTAGCAGCAGCCTCCAATGGGAAGAAAAGACTAGCGGACGGAGGTGCCCTTTGCTTGTTAACACATTCGAGGAGTAAACGAACAGAGCGCTGGCACGTTAACATGTCGGCGCTGGCGGTCAGCTTAAATGTTTCAAACGAGTCCTCTGAGGAGAGAGACTTTATGTAGTGTTGTGTTGTCTCTCTTGTTGTGATGTGTGTGTTTTGTCATTTATTTATTTTAATCCCAGGCCCCCGTCCCCGCAGGAGGCCTTTTGCCTTTTGGTAGGCCGTCATTGTAAATAAGAATTTGTTCTTAACTGACTTGCCTAGTTAAAGGGGGGGAGAGAGAAGATATTGTGAGTGTTAGTGTTTAGGAAGGGGATATTAGGTAGAGGACCACCCTGAGGAGAGAGAGAGAAATAGAAGATATTGTGAGTGTTAGTGTTTAGGAAGGGGATATTAAGTAGAGGACCACATTGAGGAGAGAGAGAAGATGGTATGAGTGTTAGTGTTTAGGAAGGGGATATTAGGTATAGGACCACACTGAGGAGAGAGAGAAGATGGTATGAGTGTTAGTGTTTAGGAAGGGGATATTAGGTAGAGGACCAGAGGAGAGCGAGAAGATGGTATGCGTGTTAGTGTTTAGGAAGGGGATATTAGGTATAGGACCACACTGAGGAGAGAGAGAAGATGGTATGAGTGTTAGTGTTTAGGAAGGGGATATTAGGTAGAGGACCAGAGGAGAGCGAGAAGATGGTATGCGTGTTAGTGTTTAGGAAGGGGATATTAGGTAGAGGACCACCCTGAGGAGAGAGAGAAGATGGTATGAGTGCTCTGCCTGTATGAGCTGTCTGCAGCTATAGTTCTGTCAAGGGGCAGCTGTTGGAAATTGTTCTTGAGGATTTCTTTCCCATCTTGTAACAAGTTGAGGATGCTATAAACTGTTCAGATTCTTCACCTCCATTACATAAGCAGTGTTATTTGAGACACTGAAATATCCATTCAGGGAGGTATAGACACCAAAAGTCAGACATTTTGCAAGTTCCTACTGCCATGGATTCAGCATTAGAATGATAGATTGCGGATCACTTTCCCCCAAAAGGACCACATTTCCACCCAGCACACACATTCCTAATGGACCGCCACAGTCGGGTCCAGATGTAGCTTCTTAACTGGACTTGTCTTCCCATGATGAACACTGGCGTTTGGAGACCTCAATAACATGTTGAGTAAACGCTCTTCAGAGGCCTCGCGCTTTACGCCTGCCAAGGTCCCACACATTATAAACAGGAAGAGGAAGGAATGTTGGGACTCGGCTGCTTCTTTTCAGAACTCACTCCCCCACTTCCCCTCTGGTGTGTCATCATCACCACTTTATCTGAGCCCCTCGACGGGAGGAAATGTACTCAGCGTTTCCCAGGGCAGCCAGTAGTGCCCTCTTCCTGCTTTCTATAGGTGATACTTGTCCCTAGTTTAGCTGTGTGTCTAATGGATATGTGTCTGTGTTTGCTAAGTGTGTTTATCTGTATTTTAAATACAGCTGTCTGATAAGTTGTGTGGTTACACCATGATACTGTATACCCATTCTTAATAGTTATTGTACATTAGTCATACAGTATGCTATTATTTGTATGTCTCTGCCTCCAGTATGAAGGAAGTTAGAGGTAGTTTCGCGAGCCAATGCTAGCTAGCATTAGCACAATGACTGGAAGTCTATTAGCATGCTAAGGACAGTATCCTATAATACTTCACTATCGGACTTGGTAATGTGAAAGTGAATGCTGGACCAAGGTTATATATCCATGGTTCTGTTGACATAAACCTGTTTGACCCTGTGGACTCAGACGTGGCCACCATGACTGATCGAGTACAGAGACATCTCCTCACTGGCTGGGTCGGAAAAACACACATTCTTTCTRCTGAAATCAGAAACAGAAACATCCCTTAAAAGGATGAGCCTAGATCTCCCATTGTTTTATCTGGAATAAGACAAATACATGGAAATGATTTGAAGTAATAGTGGGTAAAACAGCCAGCACCGTGATCCAAAAGAAATGTTCCTAACCCAGTTCCAGATTTAGTCCCTCTGTTTGGGCAACTGTGCATAGCAACATTTTTAGTCTTAAAACACTGTGTTGATGTAGACGGACTTCTGTTAGACTGTGTAATATCCCTCATTATTCCATATGTGACTGTTATTAGTTCTACGTTTCTGACCCCTGCTTCTCCGGAGTCTACAGCTGTGTATTGCTGTAGGCAGTTGGGAGGGAGCAGGGGAATGTTTTGGCAAATCAAACAGCACAGAGCATCCCTGTGCCCTTTGCAGGGGTCAGATGGCTAAAGGCTGGCAATGTGTTTACTGGGCTTGTCTGCACAGACACAGGCAGCRTGCTCCTAAAAGTAATGTCTGTGTCAATATGTCAAAGGCCAGACGAGAACAACTAGCGTTAACCTCTGCCTGAGTTAGAGCAGAGAAGAAAGGAGTTGGCATTTCCCCAGGCGTGCTGATAAACATTTTGGCAGGAAGGTCTTTGCAAATGACTACATTCCTTTTTAGCCTTTTAAGGCTATTTTTACCATTCAAGGGCCTGTTCGTTCGGTAAGCACCTTTTTGTTTGTTGCACAGCGTGAAAACAGGAAAGACTGGTTTGTGTTCTGCACGAGTGGGAGGTTGGCTCCTGTTTCTGTCAATACAGATGATACAACCGTCAAGTTCAAAGTCAAACTTCATTTTCTCAATGCATATTCATTTATTTTGATGCACTACTTAACTAAATCGCATATATCATGAATTTCACAATTTCTCGCTGTTCCCCGACTGACCCCTACATCACAGGGCGTTGTTGACTCCCAGTGTTTTCGGGGACATTCCACTGGTCAAAAAGCCCCCTGACTACACGTCCACAGCAGTGTAAGGACCCCTTGCCTGCCGTCTTCCTGTTGCCTGTGTGTCCCAGTGAATGTGGACTAGGTTGCATCAGAGCTGTCCAGGGGCTGTGAAAGAAATCATGTCTTAAGAGGATTAAGGGGACCGGGGCCACATCTCTCCGGAGGCTACCACGGTTACAGTGAGAATGACCCCGGCTGTCACCGCTCGCCAACATCAGTGGTGGTGTCTCACTACCCGTGCCTCTCTCTTTATTGCTCTGTACCTCTCTCTTTCAATAGCTGTACATCCTGTTGATATGTTACTTAGTGTATAGCATAGTTAATTTTTTATTTGCACCTAAGGAACATTCAATAAGTTGACCTCTCTATTCACACCTTAATTATTCAATAAAGGTGTGTTCAACTCTCTCTCTCTCTCTCTCTCTCTCTCTCTCTGTATTGCAGAGCCTGGATGAGCTGGATGATGACGACGGAGGGGATAAGGCGAAGGAGGAGGAGCAGCAGCTGACCCAGCTCAACACGGAACAGAACGAAGCCATGACCTCTGACCCAGGGGCCGCCACCCACTTACTACAGGTGAGGACCATGTCACATGTCACCGAACCTCACTGACCTTTTTACCCCTTAGTGTAATATCTAGGGCCTGGCGTTTTGCCTGACCATGTAACCGGACCCGGAAACACTCTGGGCTCAAGTCATATCAATCAATAAGGCATTTGGCTCCCCAAGTTATTGTTCACATTTAGGGAAAAAAAGGGTTCTATCGCTTGCTTCATATATGAAACACCTAGAAGTTCTATATAGAACCCTTTTATATGGTTCTTTGATCAGAACCCTAGAGGTTCTTCACTGAACCAAAATGTTTCCATATACTGTTGAACACTGCATTGTGCCATTTATGAATTATGGCTACTACTATTTTGAGCTAAGAATATACTTTAATAAACAATTAAATAATGGATCAAAGAACACCAGCTAGAATTATTTGCCATTCTATGCGAACATAGTTTGGAAATATGCACTGGTGGCCAGGGAGACATCTCTTTGTTTGAATGATGGCCCATGTCAACTCTGGCTGACTTCTTTACTATACAATACTTTGTCCAYTAGTTAGTGATCGACAAAAAGGTGTCTTCTGCTCTGTTCTCAACCACCACCAAACAGCAGACCTCACACATACAGTCGAGACAACCACAGGTTCAAGCTGCATGCAGCGCCCCTGGATGGAGAGCATGTTGTGGGGTTAAAGGCCTTGCTCAAGGGCCTAATGGTAGGGGAATGTTTTGAAGATGTGAACCCAGCAGCCAATGTTTTGAAGACGTGAACCCAGCAGCCCTCCAGTTGTCAGATCAATTCTGTCATTTTTTTTCTCTCCAGCACCCAGCCCGGGATTAGAACCAGCCACCTTTCGGCCACACGCCGCTGGTTTACCTGCTTGACTGGAGACATGAGTTCAACTCCAGAAATAAGCATGAGTTAACCTGCCAAAATACTATGCAGACATACAATTATTCTGATGTAGAAGAACAACTTGCATGTAGTTGTCCGCAGCAGCCGAAAGAGAGAGCCTYTGATAGTTCTGGGTTACTGCAAAACATAGATTGTGTGTTAAAAGTCATGTAATAATTAACTAGGCTATTGAATCACCAATACTTATTATACATTATTTATAATAAATTATGTATACATACCTCTACATACCTACATTCAGAAACAGTCTTATACTGGTTTTAATGAAACGGTCCCCTCAATTGACTCTGAAATACTGACATAAAATAAAGAATTAGCTAATTGCCAATGTCAGACTGGGTCTGTAGCTCTATTTGGCATGTCCCATAATAAAAAATGGTTTATTAGAAAGAGAAAGCTAGCTTGTGAAGTGGTGAATTAAACTAGCCTAGCTTTTTCTGTTTAGCTAGCTAGCTTACAATCATGCTAATTCTAATAACGTTTCAACTTTATTTATCTAGTATATAGTTTATCATAAGACTTTTGCTTCATATATTTTAATTAAATCAACTTTGCTCACCTTTAATACATTGAAAAAATAGCGTGCGTATTGGTAGGCAAGTTGGTTCAACCACCGTCTTCTTGCTTTGTCATGCTGGAATGGATTGGCAGTTGGTTTTTGAATAGGCATGGCAGTTACCCAAAGGTTTCTAGAACCCCTTTTTATATGAGTGTGTGTGCTTTTAGTTAACACATTATTTCCTCTTGCACAAGTTTGTGCCTGGCTGTTTGCCACTCAGACCGTTGAAGTCACACAGCAGCATCATTAATATGGATATAAATGTCAATGGAAAACAGGTAAAACAAATTAAGAGGGAATGTTAGCTGTCATTTCAGAGTTTGATGTGACTGGGTTAGCTTTTTTTAGCTGTTTAATTTCTAAAATCCCCATTACACTCTGGGCGGGATAGAACTCTCAATGTTCTTTGTCTTTATTGGGTATGTATGTGTGTGTATAACTTTTTTTAGTAAAGGGTTCTTTAAATATGAATTGAAGTACCAGAAGGTTCTATATAGAACCCCAAAGTACCCTTTTTTTCTAAGAGTGTACAGTACAAAACAGGATAGATCTCTTGATTCCCATGGTGATCTACAGCTGAGTCCAGCCCCAACTTACACACTCCCCTCCCCTGAGCAGAATGTGATGATGGATGGATAGATACATACCACAGTGCCACCAAACAGAGGCACTGTTGGTCAGAGAGAAATCACTCTATAGGCTGCTTGAGAAGGAGAGCGCTGCAAACAATGCATTGCTCTATTTGCACGACAATACTCTACAAAATACAAACGTATTCTCATTCCATATAACCATTTTCTCATTCCATATAACCATTTTCTGAGTGTGGTGACATTAGCAGTACTAAAAACACAGACACCTGTGTTTTTGAGATGGTCACAACACAGCTCAGCTCAAAGGTCCACAGGGCTAAGTGCTTATAGCTTCATTTGGAGCCTGTGTTGGAGCAAGTCTCTCTAAAAACACACTTCAGAGCTGTATCTGGAACTAATCTGCATGTATGACAGGCTATTGATATGGAGCATGCAGTTTGGGAACAGAGGAGTCCCTGCCTATTCAGTCCAATGCGTTAATAGATTTCATAGGAAGGCCAAACCGATTTTATATACACATGGTTTTGCAAACAATTATGTTTTGATTGTGGTACTAGGTGCGTAATTGATTTGAAGCAAACCGTTCCAGAGCATAACATATGTGAATAAGACAGAGTACCTACTATCAGGTTAATTATTATTGATATGATTGTTTCTATAAGCAGTGATGTTGCAAATATTGTTTTCTGTTACTTTTCCCTTGAAGAGATCATTACTGTGCAGTCAACAAGTGTGCAATTGAAGTGCTGTCAAACTCTCTATTCAGAGACATGAAAGGACTTGAGAATATGTCGGTAACGAAGGCAACAGCGGAAGCACTCGTCTATGAGCTGGAATATAATACGATTTGGATTTCCTCCCTGTGTTATATTAACAGATATGTTTTCTGTCKGTACTATACAGTATATCAGATGATATATTCATATAAAGCTTTCCAAATGTAGTTAGTAATTTAATGTATCAAGTCAGTAGGCCTACAAACACTTAATTCACTAGAAATACGAGTCACCCACTCGTTTAACCGATGTGTCATGTGTGTAGAAAGTGAAGATGCTTCTACTCCATTGACATACCATATAGTGAATCCAGAAGATTCACTATATAACACATCCTTCCCACTGAGACATAAACAGATTACGCTTCAGCGTTCAAATGAGACCTAGAAGTGCCTGCTGAGCCCACCTTACCATTACCACAACATATTCCCCTTAAGTCAGAGCAGATGTGGGTACTGCCACGACTAACCACTGGGGATCTCCCACACTGCATCTCACCCATTGCTCTACCACTCCCTGTCTTTGGTCTAGGGATTTTTGATGGTCATATTTGGTTGTGTGTCATGCCTTTGTGACCGTAGTGACGAGCTAATGGAGGAGGGGAGAGAGGATCTACAGGGAGCTGTCAAGCCGACATCTGTAAAGACGGAGCATTCCAAAAATGTGCCGTTTCATTCCGACCCCATTTATCACACAGACTTGGTTGCCATGTTGTCTGTGTAATATACAGCTACCTCGAGAGCAAACTGTCTGGCTTTTTAGCTTCGGCACTGGTATCAAGATGTCTGGACTGATGCAGGACTGGCAACTTCAAATACTAAGAAAACGTAGACGTTTCTGCAAAACAAAATAATCCCCTATCGTTTTGAGCCCACACGGTGTTGCGTCAATAATAAGTGAACTTGGTTAATGAGCTTTCTGACTTTCATTTGATAGTTGATTCGTATTTCTCTCTTTTCATCCTTTCTTGGGTCTGTCTATCTGGTACCAAGTAAAACACACTATCCTCCCCTTCTTCCTCTGTGGAGCGCTGTGTGGTGGTTAATGAGCTCCATGAACAACCCGTTCATGAGGATGAGACTAGGTAATAGCAGTGTAGCACTGTCCAGTAGGGTTGTGACAATACCAGTATTGCAATATGTTTTCCATGGCAAAAATGAAAACACGAAGCAGACCAAACTCTTTGGTCATTTAAAAACCTGCTGTATGTACAATATTGTGTGCTACAGCTTGGAAAATAAATAAGTGTGACTCTGGATGATAACATAATGATTTTTGTTTCCAACATCAGGGCTGTTTTCCTAAAGACGTTAAATCCACTTCGTGTTTTGTTTCCTTGGCACGATACTAACGAGTATCGCGATACTGGTATCCTTCCGGCACTACTGACCAGCCCGTCTCAGTGAGAGGGAGTCCTGTAATGGCTGCAGCACTATCTCCTCCACTGTCATCCTCTCTCTGTTCCTACTCATCTATTTCATATCCCCATCTCCTGCTGCCAACCCATCCACCCCCACACACTAGCACCTTGTGATACACATGGAATCACACACACACCCGTACGCACGCACATACACAAATACTCACGCACACACACACTGGTGTTTTTCTTTCCTATGGTTGCGTTCCTCTGTGAGGTAGTGTAATCAAGTGTAGTTTCAGTGACGTCCGTGTCACAGAGAGGCCCTCTCTCTGGGGACCCCATGTGGTCCTAGTTATCAGGCCTTACCCCTCTGGTATGTGAGCCGTACAAGGAAAACACTTTCCCTAAACCTGGAGCCTTGTCAGATAAACAAAACCATAGGCAACATTCAACCGGATCATCTGCTTCTAATGTTGCGCCTGGTCCAAAGGGGGGAGTGGTTTAGGTTCTGAGTTCTGAAACGGTGTGCGCTGTATACACTGAGTATACGAAACATTAGCAACACTAATATTATGCCCCCCCCTTTTCACTCAGAACAGCCTCAGTTCGTCAGGGCATAGACTGTACAAGGTGTCGAAAGCATTCCACGGGGATGCTGGCCCATGTTCACTCCAATGCTTCCCACAGTTGTCAAGTTGGCTGGATGTCCTTGTGGTGGATCATTCTTGAGACACATGGGAAACTGTTGAGCATGAAAAACCCTGCAGCGTTGCAGTTCTTGACACAAACCGGTGTGCCTGGCACCGACTACGTACCATACCCTGTTCAAAAGGCACTTAAATATTTTGTCTTGCCCATTCACCCTCTGAATGGCACACATACACAATCCATGTCTCAATTGTCTCCAGGCTTAAAAATCTTTTTTTGGGGCCTCCCGAGTGGGGCAGCAGTCTAAGGCATTGCAGTGCTTGAGGCRTCACAACAGATCATAGCTTTCACCTGGTTTCACCTGGTCAGTCTATGTCATGGAAAGAGCAGGTGTTGTATACTAAGTTTAAATGTATACACATGTAGCTACAGTATATGGTTTTGCAATACAATTATATTTTGATTGTGGTACTGTATGTGCAAATTATTTTCGAGCATAACATATGTGAATAAGACACACACACCCACACCCCATTGTGGTATCCAACACCTTAACAACCCTCATTTGCATTTTTAATTTGCACCTGTCAGTCCAGCAAAGCTTGAGGATCTTTTCTTTAAGGCAGGCACTTTCTCCTCCCTGCCTAGACAGTTTTCAAATGCATTAACTGAAGCTTCCCTGCTTAGATGTAATGTTCTCTAAGCTGTTTGGTTGTTTAGCCTGAGACAATATTTTCAGAGGGTATCACCATTGTTGACCAAAGATTACAAGTGTGTAAATCAGGTTAACTAGATTAATATTTATCTTTTACAAGATTGCTGTCAGCTAAAATAGGTCATTGGCTGTAGTCCTCTCATTTTTCCAGTTTAATTCTTTGGCCTCACCTTTTTGAAATGTCAATCGTGGACTCCTAAAATGACAGATCCTCCAGAGTAACAGATGGGGATATTTATCAGCTTTGCAAGGAGACATAGATGGAGAATTCAGGGCATTGGCAGCATGCTGGAATGCAAAAGTAGACCTATTGTTGAACTTTTATTAGGCATGCCTTCTGGGATTTCAGACATTTTAATGGGCTGTCAAGCGCACAAAGGCTGTCCGATTGCAAACCCATAAATTCATTTTTTTTTCTTWAAAAAAAAAATGTGCATGTGATTTATGAGCGGGAGAACATTGTCATGAATTATATATTTGGCCATGGATAGATGGGCAGACCGACACAGACTGACTGACACAAAAATCTGCCAACTTTACCATGCAAGGTATTGCCAGTAACAAAGCTTGTACTTTTATTTCCTCCAACCGAGGTAGTCTTTAATGCAGTAATATGTTTTAAAGTCCCACCAACGCCTCAGTATAAAACATTACCTTTTATCTTACCGGCTTTGGCACACAATAAATCATGAACAGTCTATTCTTGTCCGACATCAAACCTGTCAATTACAAAGCTTCACTGAATTCCTTTTAATGTATTTATCTCCATTTACATGTATGTAGTTCTGTCCTTGAGCTGGACTTGTCTATTGTCACAGAAATGCTTTAGCATTTAGCCTCAGAGAACACACACAGGAATCTGCCATTTCATATTTTTATATTGACTTTTAACAGGTACATTTTAAAAGGTCCTTATATCTACCTAAGAAATGATGGGTAAATATACATACGTGTCAAACTTAAACTACAATTTGGCTTTTAATGTCAACTTATATTTAGCTGGAATTTCAGACATTTTACTGGGCTGTCAAGCTCACAAAGGCTTTCAGATCGCAAACACCCATAAATTCCTGTTTAAACAATGTAATGTGCATGTGATTTATGAAGGGGAGAACGTTTGACACTGCACTATTCCTATTTTCCTGGAGTGGCACAAGTCTATAGGCTACAATATCATGTTGATATTTATGTTGAGCATGTTTTGCTACTCTAGTGGAAGTAATATTTGACGTGTATATATTATAAATATCTCAAGTGTGACTCGTAATAAGACTAAGTATTTAGCCTATTAAAATGTTTATCAGACTCCATAAAGGTAAGTAGCAATATGCAAGAACACTGTAATTGAGATACAGTAATAGGCCATCAAGAAATGTCTGAGAATGGAATTCGAAATACAAGTGTATTTAATTACCTTGGAAAATGAATAGATTCACATACAAGGCATAAATCTGAAGTTACAAGGCAATACTGACATTAACAAATCATTATACTATGCATGATCAGAGAAAGAGAGAAATCATAGCCTGAAAGGCCATGCCCCAGAAATCCATGGGGTGGAGAAAGGAAGAAAAAAGAGAAAGAACTGTAAATCTTAGACTCTTTTATAAGGGTCTGAGTTGTTTGGATTCAAAATCTGAGTTGTTGGCCAATAGTATTACTGTAAAGTTAACCTCCAATCAGATATCAGATCTACATGATGTGACCTCTGCTTATCAGAGGTGAGACAATGGGGGTTGGAGAAATAAAACTGAGAATGCTGAATTCCTAAGACAACACAGAGGAGTTTCTCGCATACGGTTGATAAGTCACTTCAGGGGCTGCCCTACCCTACAGTACGATTAGTCCTATTTAGATGTCTGCTGCCTACAATTAAAAAGGCAGTTGGCGAGGACATTTGTTAGCAAGATATCAATGTGCATGATGTCTAACAAAGCAGGGTGAGGGTAGGAAAAAATATGAAACGTGGATAAAACAGTGACTTTTACAAATCATCCTACGGAGGTTCATCCAGGTCAGCTTTTACATTTCTTTACATTATTGGAAAGAGCAGATTCTAAGGTTTCTAACATACAATCACTTACAAACTCTGAAAAATGAGGGCAATGGGCTCTGTTTCAAAATATCACTTTTTTTGTTACATGACAGCGTTTCCAAGTTGTGTGGGAAAAGTAACGTAATTAATCCCAAAAATGCTATTTCATTATTTTGAAAATGCATTTTATTAGTCTTATAATGGTTCTTAGTACCTGCCTAAACAAATTAATAATGGATTTCTTTGTGATGGTATATATTCAATGGATTTATAAAAATAGACGCTTACCCACATCTACATACCCCCTTTTTTTWAAATGTTATATATATATTTTAAAATTTAACCTTCATTTAACTAAGCAAGTCAGTTAAGAACAAATTCTTATTTACAATGACGGCCTACACCGGCCAAACCCGGACGATGTTGGGCCAATTGTGCGCCGCCCTATGGGACTCACAATCATGGCCGGTTATGATACAGCCTGATTTCGAACCAGGGTGTCTGTAGTGACGCTTTTAGCACTGAGATGCAGTGCCTTAGACCGCTACGCCACTCAGGAACCCCTACTCCCACTGTCACCGGTGTCACAGGCATGTGCACAGGATGCACAAATGGGACTGTTTGAAAGGGGGTTAGCACCCCAAAAGGTTTTTACAGGTAACAATACTCTAACTCCTGTGTGATTTGTGTATCTTAGACAGACAAACATGCACACACACACACACACACACACACACACACACTGCCTCCTGTCGATGCAACATAGAGGTATTTTTCAGATTTCATTGTTTTCTATTGTTAAGATCCCATTGTAAATCTCTTTCTTCCGTCATATGTAAATAAAATAACGCCAACTGTCCCTACCCCGGCTTCATGAAAGACATAACTCTGCACTGACTTCGCTGTCAGCCTCCTAAAATCTAAATTCAGAGACTGGCTACCCCCTGACCGGAGGCAGGAACACCCGCAGCCAAAACAAACTGACTATACCAAAGTCTAGAACAGAAAGGTACATGACGTCACCAATCCCATGTTTCTGCTCATTGATTAATGAGTCACTTTAAGACCACAGGACATTATAGATTTTTTGATCTTTTTTTTCTGGTGTTTGTTTATTTTGTTACTGTTATCCATGAATATGTTGTATGCGCATGGATTTCTGTTTGTATTGACTTCTATATGAGTGTTGAAACCCAAAAAAAATTAGCATAAGAGCTGGAAATGTAACATGAATACAGCTCATTCATAGTGTTGTTTCCGAGGCTTTCCTGAGGCCTGTCTGTTCTCTGTAATAGTGGCTCTTAGGGCTGCAGCAGAAGCTGTTAATTAAGGATCCGCCCCTTTCTTTCAATTTTCGGCTCAAATTACATACCCAAATCTAACTGCCTGTAGCTCAGGACCTGAAGCAAGGATATGCATATTCTTGATACCATTTGAAAGGAAACACTGAAGTTTGTGGAAATTTGAAATTAATGTAGGAGAATATAACGCATTAGATCTGGTAAAAGATAATACAAAGATTTTAATTTTTTCCCCCCCTTGTGTCGTCTTTGAAATGCAAGAGAAAGGCTATAATGAATTATACTAGCCCAGGTGCAATTTAGACTTTGGCTACTAGATGGCATCAGTGTATGTGTAAAGTTTTTTAGAGCGATCCAATGAACTATTGCATATCTATTCAAAATGTTGTATCAAGACTGCCCAAATGTGCCTAATTGGTTTATTCATACATTTTCAATTTCATATTTGTGTACTCTCCTCAAACAATAGCATGGTATTCTTTCACTGCAATAGCTACTGTATTGGACAGTGCAGTTAGAATAACAAGAATGTAAGCTTTCTGCCCATATCAGATATGTCTATGTCCTGGGAAATGTTCTTGTTACTTAAAACGTCATGCTAATCATATCAGCGCACATTAGCTCAACCATCCCAAGGGTGGGACACCGATCTGTAGAGATCCTTAAGAGGTTTTAAGCATGACAAATAGAGCTGTGCAGCCCCATAATGCAGCACTGTGAAGTATCCTCACCTAAATTGCATTAACCTTGTCTCAGCATCTCCCGGCCCGGGATGCAAGACAACACACTGGGAAACAACTGCCGCACGGTGGACTGTTAATGTGATGAATGCGAACTGGGGGAGTATCTGAAAACAAATAATTTTTTCAACGTGGCACGCAGCAGCAGTGTCGTGTTTCTCTCTCACACAACTCTCTACTGAACACCCAGGCAGGCCTTAGAGTCCTTGACACCCTTGGTATTCATGGGAGTTGTTCAGAGCAGCACACAGCTCCATGAAAGGGCTGACAGACACTCACATTTATGGTTGTGTAACCCTTGTGTGTTTTATACACGCCAGATTAAGACACTTTCAGGTATGCATGCATGTTGGGTTGTGAACATGAAGACATTTCTGTTCTCTGCAAGTTAATGGACAATAAAGTACATCTTGTCTTGTTTTATCTAGTCAAATATCTATTTGATCAATACATTGTGCACCACAACATGCGAGAGCTGCTGTAATCTACTACTCTCTTGATCGTGTGTTTATAAATCCCAGGGTTTATAGGAAAACATTTGCTCTGTTAACTAACCTTTGGATCTGATTTTAACTTATCCCTATGGAAATATACTAACTGCCAAAATAAAGGAAACACTTGAGTAAATGAGTACAAAGTACTGTATATTGAAAGCAGGTGCTTCCACACAGGTGTGTTTCCTAAATTAATTAAGCAATTAACCTCCCCGGGTGCACAACTGAGCAAGAGGTCAAGTACATTAGAGTGTCTAGTTTGAGAAACAGATGCCCTCAACTGGCAGCTTCATTAAATAGTACCCGCACAACATCACTCAACGTCAACAGTGAAGAGGCAACTCTGGGATGCTGGCCTTCTAGGCAGAGTTCCTCTGTCCAGTGTCTGTGTTCTTTTGCCCATCTTAATCTTTTTTATTTTTATTGGCTAGTCTGAGATATGGCTTTTTCTTTGCAACTCTGCCTAGAAGGCCAGCATCCCGAAGTCGCCTCTCCGCTGTTGACGTTGAGACTGGTGTTTGGCGGGTACTATTTAATGAAGCTGCCAGTTGAGGACTTGTGAGGCGTCTGTTTCTCAAACTAGACACTCTAATGTACTTGTACTTTTGCTCAGTTGTGCACCGGGGCCTCCCACTCCTCTTTCTATTCTGGTTAGAGACAGTTTGCGCTGTTCTGTGAAGGGAGTAGTACACAGCGTTGTACGAGATCTTCAGTTTCCTGGCAATTTCTCGCATGGAATAGCCTTCATTTCTCAGAACAAGAATAGACTGACGAGTTTCAGAAGAAAGTTCTTTGTTTCTGGCCATTTTGAGCCTGTAATTGAACCCACAAATGCTGATGCTCCAGATACTCAACTAGTCTAAATAGTCCAGTTTTATTGCTTATTTAATCAAAATAACAGTTTTCAGCTGTGCTAATGTAATTGCAAAAGGGTTTTCTAATGATCAATTATCAATTATTCCATGAAGAAATCTGCTGTTTACAGCTACAATAGTCATTAACAATGTCTACATTGTATTTCTGATCAATTTGATGTTATTTTAATGGACAAAAAATTTGCTTTTCTTTCAAAAACAAGGACATTTCTAAGTGACCCCACACTTTTGTGTGTGTGTGGTATATACAGTTGAAGTCGGAAGTTTACACACGCCTTAGACAAATACATTTAAACTCAGTTTTTCACAATTCCTGACATTTAATCCAAGTAAAAATTCCCTGTCTTAGGTCAGTTAGGATCACCACTATTTTAAGAATGTGAAATGTCAGAGTAATAGTAGAGAGAATTATTTATTTCAGCTTTTATTTCTTTCATCACATTCCCAGTGGGTCAGAAGTTTACATGCACTCAATTAGTATTTGGCAGCATTGCCTTTAAATTGTTTAACTTGGGTCAAACGTTTCGAATAGCCTTCCGCATGCTTCTCACAATAAGTTGGGTGAATTTCTGTCCCATTCCTCCTGACAGAGCTGGTCTAACTGAGTCCGGTGTGTAGGCCTCCTTGCTCGAAACACTCTTTTCAGTTCTGCCCACAAATGTTCTATAGGATTGAGGTCAGGGCTTTGTGATGGCCACTCCAATACCTTGACTTTGCTGTCCTTAAGCCATTTTGCCACAACTTTGGAAGTATGCTTGGGGTCATTGTCCATTTGGAAGACCCATTTGCGACCAAGCTTTAACTTCCTGACTGATGTCTTGAGATGTTGCTTCAATATATCCTCATACTTGTCTTTCCTCATGATGCCATCTATTTTGTGAAGTGCACCAGCCCCTCCTGCAGAAAAGCACCCCCACAACATGATGCTGCCACCCCCATGCTTCACGGTTGGGATGGTGTTCTTCGGCTTGCAAGCGTCCCCCTTTTTCCTCCAAACATAACGATGGTCATTATGGCCAAACAGTTTTATTTTTGTTTCATCAAACCTGAGGACATTTCTCAAAAGTACAATCTTTGTCCCCATGTGCAGTTGCAAACTGTAATCTGGCTTTTTTATGGCGGTTTTGGAGCAGTGGTTTCTTCCTTGCTGAGCGGCCTTTCAGGTTATGTCGATATAGGACTCGTTTTACTGTGGCTATAGATACTTTTGTACTTGTTTCCTCCAGCATCTTAAAAAGGTCCTTTGCTGCTGTTCTGGGATTGATTTGCACTTTTCACACCAAAGTACGTTCATCTCTAGGAGACAAAATGCGTCTCTTTCCTGAGCGGTATGACGGCTGTGTGATCACATGGTGTTTATACTTGCGTACTATTGTTTGTACAGTTGAATGTGGTACCTCCAGGCGTTTGGAAATTTCTCCCAAGGATGAACCAGACKTGTGGAGGTCTACAATTCTTTTCCTGACGTTTTGGTTGATTTTTTTAGATTTTTCTATGATGTCAAGCAAAGAGGCACTGAGGTAGGCCTTGAAATGCATCCACAGGTACAYCTCCAATTTGACTCAAATGATGTCAATTAGCCTATGAGAAGCTTCTAAGGCCATGACATTATTTTCTGGAATTTTCCAAGCTGTTTAAAGGCACATTCAACTTAGTGTATGTAAACTTCTGACCCACTGGAATTGTGATACAGACAGATTATTTCACTGTAAACAATTGTTGGGAAAATTACTTGTAAACTGTCAAAATAAGGAAAGCTGCACACTCCATGTATAATCTCCCAGCAATTGAATTGTTATTTACCAACTTTTCGGCATCGCTGTGCCTTCCTCAGGAAAAATTATTTGTGTCCTGCACAAAGTAGATGTCCTAAACGACTTGCCAAAACCATAGTTTGTTAACAAGAAATTTGTGGAGTGGTTGAAAAACGAGTTTTAATGACTCCAACCTAAGTGTATGTAAACTTCCGACTTCAACTGTATGTATAGAAAGCCAGAGCATCTAGGAACAACTGTACCAATTCATAAACCATAGTACTTTACACACTACACTTACAGATCTGCATTTAGACACGCATTTGAAGTGCTCTATGGAAGTTCTGTACCATACAAAATTATTCTGAATTCTCTATAGCGAGAATGCTACGTCTTATGTCTTTGAAGTCCTAAAGCCTCTAAGTAAGTGTGATTCCTTGGAACTTCTTCCAGAGTTTATTAAGAGGCCTCTCTGGTTCTGCTGTCAGGGAGACAGCTACAGTAGAGACTAAGATCCGGCACCAACTAAACCACACTCTCTGATCGAGTGGAGGAGAGACAGAGACCCTCAAAAGCACCAGAGGAGTTGCACTGTTCAGGGCCTGAGGGGATGAATAGATATCCATCCGTAGTGTGTATGCATCTCTGGTCCTGACTTCTTTCTGAAATTGAGATTTTTTTGTACCATCGGGATCAGTGGGGGCATCGCCGATGTATGGACCTTTAACTCTAAGATTATACTGGATTGTGAAAAATGATTAACGTGTGCACCTCGCGTTACACAACAGATTGTATGCATGGTACAACTGGAGGCTGTGTGGTGATAGTTAAGCTATTAGATCCAGGGGAGCTTTCTGTCAGTTCAGCAGCAGAGGTTCAAGAAGGTTTATACACAACCTCTGTAGTAGCTACTCCTGATGACTTTCTGCTGATGTTGACGCAATGCTATTTTGTTGTCGTGTGTGTGCGTGTGTGTGTGCTCACCCAAGGCAGATTAATCAGGAAAGGTGGGCTTTGTGTCAGGCAGTGACAAGCTGATTATTTTGAGTCTCCTCGGTGCATTTCACAATCTGGACACAGGTGTTGAATACAAAAATGCCGACTAAACCGTTTCATTTTTTTTAATTCACCTTATTTAACCAGGTAGGCTAGTTGAGAACAAGTTCTCATTTGCAACTGCGACCTGGCCAAGATAAAGCATAGCAGTGTGAACAGACAACACAGAGTTACACATGGAGTAAACAATAAACAAGTCAATAACATGGTAGAAAAAAAGAGAATCTATATACAATGTGTGCAAAAGGCATGAGGTAGGCAATAAATCGAATAATTACAATTTAGCAGATTAACACTGGAGTGATAAATCATCAGATGATCATGTGCAAGAAGAGATACTGGTGTGCAAAAGAGCAGAAAAGTAAATAAATAAAAGCAGTATGGGGGTGAGGTAGGTAAATTGGGTGGGTAGTTTTAGAGATGGACTATGTACAGCTGCAGCGATCGGTAGCTGCTCGGATAGCAGATTTTTAAAGTTGTTGAGGGAGATAAAAGTCTCCAACTTCAAGATTTTTGCAATTCGTTCCAGTCGCAGGCAGCAGAGAACTGGAAGGAAAGGCGTCCAAATGAGGTTTTGGCTTTAGGGATGATCAGTGAGATACACCTGCTGGAGCGCGTGTTGCGGGTGGGTGTAGCCATCGTAACCAGTGAACTGAGATAAGGCGGCACTTTACCTAGCATAGCCTTGTAGATGACCTGGAGCCAGTGGGTCTGACGACGAACATGTAGCGAGGGCCAGCCGACTAGGGCATACAGGTCGCAGTGGTGGGTCGTATAAGGTGCTTTAGTAACAAAACGAATGGCACTGTGATAAACTGCATCCAGTTTGCTGAGTAGAGTATTGGAAGCTATTTTGTAGATGACATCGCCGAAGTCGAGGATCGGTAGGATAGTTAGTTTTACTAGGGTAAGTTTGGCGGCGTGAGTGAAGGAGGCTTTGTTGCGGAATAGAAAGCCGATTCTTGCTTTGATTTTGGATTGGAGATGTTTGATATGAGTCTGGAAGGAGAGTTTGCAGTCTAGCCAGACACCTAGGTACTTATAGATGTCCACATATTCTAGGTCGGAACCGTCCAGGGTGGTGATGCTAGTCGGGCGTGCGGGTGCAGGCAGCGAACGGTTGAAAAGCATGCATTTGGTTTTACTAGCGTTTAAGAGCAGTTGGAGGCCACGGAAGGAGTGTTGTATGGCATTGAAGCTCGTTTGGAGGTTAGATAGCACAGTGTCCAAGGAAGGGCCGGAAGTATATAGAATGGTGTCGTCTGCGTAGAGGTGGATCAGGGAATCGCCCGCAGCAAGAGCAACATCATTGATGATACAGAGAAAAGAGTCGGCCCGAGAATTGAACCCTGTGGTACCCCCATAGAGACTGCCAGAGGACCGGACAACATGCCCTCCGATTTGACACACTGAACTCTGTCTGTAAAGTAGTTGGTGAACCAGGCAAGGCAGTCATTAGAAAAACCGAGGCTACTGAGTCTGCCGATAAGAATATGGTGATTGACAGAGTCGAAAGCCTTGGCCAGGTCGATGAAGACGGCTGCACAGTAATGTCTTTTATCGATGGCGGTTATGATATCGTTTAGTACCTTGAGCGTGGCTGAGGTGCACCCATGACGCGCTCGAAACCGGAATTGCACAGCGGAGAAGGTAAGGTGGGATTCGAGATGGTCAGTGATCTGTTTGTTGACTTGGCTTTCGAAGACCTTAGATAGGCAGGGCAGGATGGATATAGGTCTGTAACAGTTTGGGCCCAGGGGTTCTCCCCCTTTGAAGAGGGGATGACCGCGGCAGCTTTCCAATCCTTGGGATCTCAGATGATACGAAGGAGAGGTTGAACAGGCTGGTGATAGGGGGTGCGGACAATGGCGGCGGACAGTTTCAGAAATAGGGGTCCAGATTGTCAAGCCCAGCTGATTTGTATGGGTCCAGGTTTTCCAGCTCTTTCAGAACATCTGCTATCTGGATTTGGGTAAAGGAGAAGCTGGGGAGGCTTGGGCGAGTAGCAGCGGGGGGGGCGGGGCTGTTGGCCAAGGTTGGAGTCGCCAGGAGGAAGGCATGGCCAGCCATTGAGAAATGCTTGTTGAAGTCTTCGATTATCACGGATTTATCGGTGGTGACCGTGTTACCTAGCCTCAGTGCAGTGGGCAGCTGGGAGGAGGTGCTCTTGTTCTCATGGACTTTACAGTACCAGAACTTTTTGGAGTTAGAGCTACAGGATGCAAATTTCTGCTTGAAAAAGCTGGCCTTTGCTTTCCTGACTGACTGCGTGTATGGTTCCTGACTTCCCTGAACAGTTGCATATCGCGGGGGCTCTTCGATGCTATTGCAGTTCGCCACAGGATGTTTTTGTGCTGGTCGAGGGCAGTCAGGTCTGGAGTGAACCAAGGGCTATATCTGTTCTTGGTTCTGCATTTTTTGAACGGAGCATGCTTGTCTAATATGGTGAGGAAGTAACATTTAAAGAATGACCAGGCATCCTCAACTGACGGGATGAGGCAATATCCTTCCAGGGTACCCGGGCCAGGTCGATTAGAAAGGCCTGCTCGCAGAAGTGTTTTAGGGAGCGTTGACAGTGATGAGGGGTGGTCGTTTGACCGCGGACCCGTGGCGGATACAGGCAATGAGGCAGTGATCGCTGAGATCTTGATTGAAGACAGCAGAGGTGTATTTGGAGGGCAGGTTGGTCAGGATAATGTCTATTAGGGTGCCCATGTTTACGGATTTAGGGTTGTACCTGGTGGGTTCCTTGATGATTTGTGTGAGATTGAGGGCATCAAGCTTGGATTGTAGGACTGCCGGGGTGTTAAGCATATCCCAGTTTAGGTCACCTAACAGAACAAACTCTGAAGCTAGATGGGGAGCGATCAATTCACAGATGGTGTCCAGGGCACAGCTGGGAGCTGAGGGGGTCGGTAGCAGGCGGCAACAGTGAGAGACTTATTTCTGGAGAGATTAATTTTTAAAATTAGAAGTTCGAACTGTTTGGGCATAGACCTGGAAAGTATGACAGAACTTTGCAGGCTATCTCTGCAGTAGATTGCAACTCCTCCCCCTTGGCAGTTCTATCTTGACGGAAAGTGTTATAGTTGGGTATGGAAATCTCAGAATTTTTGGTGGCCTTCCTAAGCCAGGATTCGGACACGGCAAGGACATCAGGGTTGGCAGAGTGTGCTAAAGCGGTGAGTAAGGCAAACTTAGGGAGGAGGCTTCTGATGTTGACATGCATGAGGCCAAGGCTTTTTCGATCACAGAAGTCAACAAATGAGGGTGACTGGGGACATGCAGGCCTGGGTTTACCTCCACATCACCCGCAGGAACAAGAGGAGTAGTAGGATGAGGGTGCGGCTAAAGGCTATCAACTGGTCGCCTAGAGCGTTGGGGACAAAGAATAAAAGGAGCAGATTTATGGGCGTGGTAGAATAGATTCTGGGCATAATGTGCAGACAGGGGTATGGTGGGGCGTGGGTACAGCGGAGGCAAGCCCAGGCACTGGGTGATGATAAGAGAGGTTGTATCTCTGGACATGCTGGTCTCAATGGGTGAGGTCACCGCATGTGTGGGGGGTGGGACCAAGGAGGTATCAGAGGTACGGAGAGTGGAACTACAGGGTCCATTGCAAACCAAAACAATGATAAAGATAACTAGCCTGAACAACAGTATGCAAGGCATATTGATATTTGAGAGAGACATACAATAAGGCATAAAGTGATTCATAACTCAGGCTACAGATCATCATTTTCCTCAGGCACATAAAGTATTCATCCTAACAAACATATCCACCTCTGTGTATGATAGACGTCCCTTGCCTTTGTTCATGTATTTCTTAGCCATTAGAATTGGCCCTCCCCCTGACATAGCCCACCAGTATGTAATATACTGTACAAAAGAACCCTGGCCCTTTTGTTGTCTGAGTATTCCCTTCCTCTGACATGGCTCTCCTTTGTTTTCCTAGGATACTCCAAGATCCGGGAGTGGCCACCACCAGAGGTGAGAAACCTTCTCTATTACTTCTGCTGAGAATATTATTGTGTCTGGTATGGTGGGAGTGAAGGTGGTGATAAGTGAAGAAACAAAGAACCTGGAAGACCAGGAAGAGAAGGCAGCAGTTTAGGTCATTAACCTCTCTAGGGTAGGTGGGACGTTAGCGTCCCACCTTAACCTCATCAACAGCCAGTGATACTGCATGGCGCCATATTCAAAACAACAGAAATCCCATAATTTAAATTCCTCAAACATAGAAGTATTTTACACCATTTTAAAGCTACACTTGTTGTAAATCCAGCCAAAGTGTCCGTTTCAAAAAGGTTTTACGACGAAAGCACACCAAACGATTATGTAAGGTATGAGCCAAGTCACAGAAAAAGACAGCCATGTTTCCAGCTAAAGAGAGCATTAACAAAAAGCAGAAATAGAGATACAATTAATCACTAACCTTTGATAATCTTCATCAGATGACACTCATAGGACTTCATGTTACACAATACATGTATTTTATGTTCGGTAAAGTTCATATTTATATCCAAAAATCTGAGTTTAGGCAAGACGCTACTGTATCACTTGGCAAAAAGCCTGAGAAAATGCATAGCGCCACATTAAAATGAATGACTATGAAAATTACTATAAAATCTAACTTTCATTAAATCACACATGAAAGATATCAAATTAAAGCTACACTGGTTGTGAATCCAGCCAACATGTCAGAATTCAAATAGGCTTTTTCAGCGAAAGCATACGATGCTATTATCTGAGCATAGCACCATTGTAAACAAAAGAGAGAACATTTCAACCCTGCAGGAGCGACACAAAACGCAGAATAAAAATATAATTCATGCCTCACCTTTGACGAGCTTCTGTTGTTGGCACTCCAATATGTCCCATAAACATCACAAATGGTCCTTTTGTTTGATTAATTCTGTCGATTATATGTCCAAAATGTCCATTTATTTGGCGCGTTTGATCCAGAAAAACACTGGTTCCAACTTGCTCAAACATGACGACAAAATATATCAAAGGTTACCTTTAAACTTTGCCAAAAAATGTCAAACTACTTATGTAATACAACTTTAGGTATTTTTTTAACGTTAATAATCGATAAAATTGAAGACTGGATGATATGTGTTCAATAAAGGATTAAAACGATATGTAGCATGCCTTCTGTTTGATTGAAACGCATGTCTAGGACACCAGGAGTGCCTCGACTTCAAGATGGCCGTATTTCTTCATTACACAAAGGAATAACCTCAACCTATTTCTCATGACTGTTGACATCCAGTGGAAGCCGTAAGAACTGCAAGCAAGTTGCTTAGAAATCTGGTGTCCCAATGAAAACTCACTGAAAAGACAGTGACCTCAAAAAAAAAAAAAAATCTGAATGGTTTGTCCTCGAGGTTTCGCCTGCTAAATAAGTTCTGTTATTCTCAGACATGACTCAAACAGTTTTAGAAACTTCAGAGTGTTTTCTATCCAAATCTACTAATAATATGCATATCTTATCTCCTGGCGATGAGTAACTGGCAGTTGAATTTGGGTATGTTTTTCATCCAAACGTGAAAATGCTGCCCCCAATCCTAGAGAGGTTAATTACATTTACATTTAAGCATTTAGCAGACGCTCTTATCCAGAGCGACTTACAAATTGGTGCATTCACCTTATGATATCCAGTGGAACAACACTTTACAATAGTGCATCTAACTCATTTAAGGGGGAGGGGGGGTAGGAGGAATACTTTATCCTATCCTAGGTATTCCTTAAAGAGGTGGGGTTTCAGGTGTCTCCGAAAGGTGGTGATTGACTCCGCTGACCTGGCGTCGTGAGGGAGTTTGTTCCACCATTGGGGGCCAGAGCACCGAACAGTTTTGACTGGCTGAGCGGGAAACTGTAACTTCCTCAGAGGTAGGAGGCGAGCAGGCCAGAGGTGGATGAAACGCAGTGCCCTTGTTTTGGGTGTAGGGCCTGATCAGAGCCCTGAAGGTACGGAGGTGCCGTTCCCCCTCGCAGCTCCGTAGGCAAGCACACTGGTCTTGTAGCGGATGCGAGCTTCAACTGGAAGCCAGTGGAGAGAGCGGAGGAGCGGGGTGACGTGAGAGAACTTGGGAAGGTTGAACACCAGACGGGCTGGCGGCGTTCTGGATGAGTTGTAGGGGTTTAATGGCACAGGCAGGGAGCCAGCCAACAGCCGAGTTGCAGTAATCCAGACGGGAGATGACAAGTGCCTGGATAGGACCTGCGCCGCTTCCTGTGTGAGGCAGGGTCGTACTCTGCGAATGTTGTTAGAGCATGAACATACAGGAACGGGTCACCGCCTTGATGTGAGTTGAGAACGACAGGGTGTTGTCCAGGATTCACGCCAAGGTTCTTAGCGCTCTGGAGGAGGACACAATGGAGTTGTCAACCGTGATGGCGAGATCATGGAACGGCGCAGTCCTTCCCGGGAGGAAGAGCAGCTCCGTCTTGCCGAGGTTCAGCTTGAGGTGGTGATCCGTCATCCACACTGATATGTCTGCCAGACATGCAGAGATGCGATTCGCCACCTGGTTATCAGAGGGGGGAAAGGAGAAGATTAATTGTGTTGTCGTCTGCATAGCAATGATAGGAGAGGCCAATGTGAGGATAATGACAGAGCCATGACTTGGGTGTATAAGCGAGAATAGGGAGAGGGCCTAGAACAGAGCCCTGGGGGACACCAGTGGTGAGCAGACGTGTGCGGAGACAGATTCCTCGCCACGCCACCTGGTAGGAGCGACCTGTCAGGTAGGACGCAATCCAAGCGTGGGCCGCGCCGGAGATGCCCAACTCGGAGAGGGTGGAGAGGAGGATCTGATGGTTCATTAATTACCATAGCAGATGACCTTGCATGTACTAGATTTTGAAGTTTCACAATTGAAAATGCACTCTGTTTACGGTGCCTGTCAGAACATCTAGTTCCAGTTTGATTTCAATGCATCAGAAATGACAGCACAGCTTAACTCGCCGGGTGTCTTCTCGTACAGGGTTTCCCAACCTCGGTCCTGGGGCCCACCCTAATTCAAGTAAGCTTTGATTATTTGAATCAGCTGTGTACCCAGGGGGGGCCCCAGGACAGAGTTTGGGAAAACCTGCTCTAGTAGTTGACTGTACGCCAACAACAGGCGTGTACATTTTGTTCAGACTATCGTTCGACAAGTTTGCAGGCAATGCAACATTGAGTGACATGAGGCCATGTCAAGACAATCCGATGTCTCGAAAAGGAATTGAAGTTCAATCAAGGTCAGCTTACATCCTATTTATACCACACACTTACTATGATTGACTTATTGGAGCATACAAGAGTCAATTAATCCACACCAAGTCAGTATATTTCTTGCATATGGTGTGGCCATTGACACCTCAATTTATCTTCTTCCTGGACATCACACTGTTAAATGTCCATAGCCATTGACACCTCAGTTTTTCTGGACACCACACTGCTAAATTCCCAACCACCATTTGGACATTCTTTTCCACTATTTGCATAAAGACAATCACCATCAAATTGTTAAGTTCTGTGTGATCCCTGCCCAGTTCACCGGCTGACGCTCCCAATCTGGCCCAATAATGATGTACTACTGTGATTGGCTGGCCTCCACTGTCGGCTGGTCCAGTGTTGTGGAGCAGAGTGGCTGACAGGTGGGCAGAAGATGGTGGAAATATTGGACAACCCTGTCTCTGTGAACTCCAACAAAACTATACAACAGGCTGCTAATGTATTCACACCATCCTCTCTCACTACACTATCATTATGGGCTATTATGGCGATCAGCCTGTCGCTGGTTGTCAGTCTTATGACTTTAAGATGGATGGGCCTTCTCTGTTCCCCTGGGCTCTGCTAGCAGACCACACCAGGCATCTCAGTGCTTGTTGTGTGTGGCCATTGGGTTACCACTCTGTTATTGGTTCTGTCTCTCCTCTCCAACCCCCACCTGCTGAGACCTCCAAGAGTGGATCATTGCCTCTGCCTGTCTCCCGTGCGCTCTCTGCGGGGCGCTAATGGACCAGAGTGGGGTGATTAGCACTGAGGGCATGGCCATTTAGACTGGGTGCCTGGCAGATGCTGCAAGCCCTAGAGACAGAGGGATGTAGAGAGTGTGTGTGTGTGTTTGCATCCACAAGGGCGGAGTGGCCTCGAAGACATTCAGCCAAAAACATTTAATTCACTTGGCATAGGCAAGTGCCATGGAGAGCATTTCAAGGACTTTCTCTCTAGCATCAAAAGCAATGGGCACAAAATAATTTCTGTGGGCTCAGCCTCTGAGTTACTGAGGAAGTAAATGTCAAATAGCCCCAAAAAACTGCATTACTACCTGAGTGTTTGTATTATGAGCGGTGGAGTTTCCTGGCGAAATAAAAGAGATGGAAGGGGAGATAGGTCAGATTTCTGCTTCTTAGAGAGCTTGTGATYGTGTAGTCTCAGAAAGGTATATTTATTTACTGCTCAGCATAAGTAGGTATTCAACCCCGTTTTAAGAAATATTGAAGTTTGCTTTCCTGTAATGCAGACATACTGTACTCCTACAAGAGACTGGTATCACTCTTAGCTTAACTGGTCTATTGAATTCCCAGTAGGTAGCAGCATGAACACACGTCTACAGGTGGTACACAATGGAATATTGTGCTTTTCTGTAGCAATTCCAGAAGCTTCCCTTTTTTTTCTTTTTTTGTGGTCCTTTTTGTGAAATATGCAGACAACCCTCTTAAGCAATGAGGCGAAGCCCAGAGGCTGCCCAATAATTTGATTCCAGGAGAGAGTTATTGGACCGGGCACAATCCGCATGGGTAAAAATATGAGGAGCGCAGCTCATTCCAAGTCTTCCACTTCAGTAATTATTGAAATAAGGCCGCTAGGAAATAAGTTCCAATATTCCCCTCGCTGCCCCCGAGAGTCTTCTCTCAGAGAAGAGCGAGAACGAGAGAGAGAAAGGGGGAGAGAGCTGTTTATGTCCCTCACTAGCAGACCAAGGACCCTGGAGCACCTCTTTTCACTAGCCGATGAATAGGGACGCTTTGTTGCTAATGACATGAAGTGGATTTATACAGGGCACTCTTTACACATCTCAGCATTCAGATGGTCATACTGAAATTGCCTCATATTCAGAATCCATTCTTCGCCCTTCGAGATAGAACGCTGACAGCTTTTATGTTCTAATGGGATAAAAGGTATAAATACTTGTTCTCCTCACACTTAAGTCTGACCATTAGAGCTGTATTGTGTGTTCAACAGGCTCTGAGTCATACGCTGCAACAGCTTTTCAGTTTTTATGTGATGCTTTTGAATGTCAGGGAACTTTCAAAAGGTTTATACGTTCCTTATTGGATTTACTTCACAAACTACAGGTTTTTGTGCACGTGCGTTGTGAACGTGTACCGTACCCAGTTCTATTATGGACATGAGTCAGTGTTGAAAGCATGGACATTGGTGTTGGTCAGAAGTATTGATGTGTGTGTTATGGCAGCAGCAGCTCTGGCGGTCCTGGTTCTGAGGAGGCGGCGGGGGGGAATAGTCGACACCGCCACGGCAACGCCGCCGTACCCGGAGGACTGGAGAGGAGGATGGAGGAACTGGAAAAGGTACTCAAAATTAGGCTTGCTCTACCATTCCCCCAGAAGTGTGCACTCGGTCACTCCCCCTCATGCATTGAACGCATTGGATTAGTGCAAGCAAGCATAGCTGGGGGAAGGTTCCGCATTAGGCCTATCGTTCACTAGTTGACAACTGTATTTCAACACAGGCCTATCCATCATCACTATCCAATGTTTATAATGTGACTGTGATGTTTGAAATATTAAAATACGACATGTTTTAGTTGATTATTTCAGAATGACTGTTATGCTTCTTGGCACATTTGACATTTTGTTGGTATTTGTTATCCTTCCTGTCTATATCCATCTCACGTTTCCTGAAAGCCCTGTGTTTGTCTGTCCATCTGTCACAGGGGCAGAGAGACTTTGATAGGTCTCCTCTCCCAAGGCCCTGCTGCTATAACTGTTTTTAAAGCATCTATCAGCATCCTGATAAATCTTGAGGATTTGTTTTTAAAATATGAATTCCTCACCGAGTCGTTTGAGCGGCTGCCCAGTCTGGCCTCGCTGTTCGTCTTCAGTCAGATGTAGCCCTTCCTATATTCCTGTCTGCAATAACTCCTCTGTGTTCAGTCAGAGAATGTATTTTACTGGAGTTAGGGAGAGGGGGAGTTCTCTCTTCCCCATCACCCTGTTCTTATGAAACACTCTGTACTCCCTCTCAATCACTTTTTAGATTCTCAAATGTCATCCTGGTCCAGGACATTTATAAAAGAAAATCTACTACTTTCACTTGCCACGACGCCTGTAAATTAAGAGTTTGCACATCACTGGCGAGTTCGAGAGAGCAGTCGGTGCACTTTAGTTTTGTATTGATTTCAGCAAGTTCTGTCACTGGTCTCTGGCTTGTTTAAATGCAGTAGATTTCATAGCTTTACACAACATTGACAAATGTGCAGCATCCTTGATTGCTTTGAGTATCGCATTGTAGTGTCATTCATCATGATAATGAAAGTATTACTTTGAAGCTTCAGTTACCCATGTAACCCTCCATAAAATAACATTTATCTTCCGCGGCCTGAAGATTTATGGTCGCCACGGTATGGACATCATGCTACATTGTTTTGATGTTTTCTCGTTGCTATATGGGTTTCCATGGAAACCAGTTCACGCTTATCTGTAGTAAAAACAAAGTTAAGTTGGAGAGGCGGATTCCTGGCGAGCCTTCATTTCGCAGCGTAAATATCATCTTGAAACGTGACCATATGTCCACATTGCTGAGGCTTCTATATTTGTTCTCTCTCTGTTTCTGTCTCTCTGTCTGTGTGTGGACCATACCAAAGTGCTGCAGTATGTGTTCTAACGTTAACAATGTGTTCTAACGTTGCCCCTTCTTCCTCAGGAGCTGGCCAGACAGAGGCAGGAGAACGGGCAGCTGCTGAAAGCCCACCAGGATAAAGACGACCTGATTGGAAAGCTCAAGGAGGAGATTGACTTGCTGAATAGAGTGAGTGATGGAGAGGGTTTGCCCAGGGTTGAGAGGGTAGAGTTGGGCTAGGCTGGGGAGTGTTGGAGAGGGTCAACCAGGGTAGAGGTGGGGTAGATTTTTGGAGAGGGTCACCGAGGGTAGAGTGGCTAGGCTGGGGAGTGTTGGAGACGGTCACCCAGGGTTGAGAGGGTAGAGTTGGGCTAGATTCTTGGGGAGGGTCAACCAGAGTTGACAGGGTAGAGTTGGGCTAGAGTGGGGAGTGTTGGAGACTGTCATCCAGGGTTGAGAGGGTAGAGATGGGCTAGTGTGGGCAGCCTCTAAGGCACTGAGAGTTTAAGGTATTTTGAAGAGGTTACTATACAGATGTTAGAGCAACAGGGCTAGATCTACTTTCACAAATATTCAAATCAAATTTTATTGGTCACATACACATGGTTAGCAGATGTTATTGCGAGTGTAGTGATATGCTTGTGCTTCTAGTTCCGAGAGTGCAGCAATATCTAACATGTAATTTAACAATTCCACAACAACTACCTAATACACACAAATCTAAGTAAGGAATGGAATAAGAATATAAGAATATAAAGATATGGATGAGTGATGACCGAGCGGCATAGGCAAGATGCAATAGATGGTATAAAATACAGTATATACATAAGAGATGAGTAATGCAAGATATGTAAACATTATTAAAGTGGCATTATAAAAGTCACTAGTGATCCATTTATTAAAGTGGCCAATGATTTCAAGTCTGTATGTAGGCAGCAGCCTCCCTGTGTTAGTGATGGCTGTTTAACAATCTGATGGCCTTAAGATAGAAGCTGTTTTTCAGTGTCTCGGTCCCAGCTTTGATGCACCTGTACTGACCTCGCCTTCTGGATGATAGCGGGGTGAACAGGCAGTTGCTCGGGTGGTTATTGTCCTTGATGATCTTTTTGGCCTTCCTGTGACATCGCGTGCTGTAGGTGTCCAGGAGGGCAAGTTGTTTGCCCCCGGTGATGCGTTATGCAGACTGCACCACCCTCTGGAGAGCCTTGCGGTTGTGGGCGGTGCAGTTGCTGTACCAGGTGGTGATACAGCCCGACAGGATGCTCTCAATTGTGCTCTCAATTGTATTATAAATGAATAGTATGCTACTTACATGATAATGTATGCTATGTATGGTGCCCTTTTAGTCTAGAACACAGGTATAGTAATGTATGTTTTTTTGTGTGCCAGTAATCCTTTGATGGACAACTCTGTCTTGCCACGTCTAACTGCCACAGTTAAAGATGCACTATGCAGAAATAGCTCCGCCATTTCCTGGTTGCAAAAATTCTAGTAGTTCGCTTAATTTCAGTTTGTGGCAACTGGCAAGTATAGTGTAGAGAATCATTGTACCATTTAAACAGCTGGGAAATATATTTTCCATAACAAAAAATATTGTATTTTCAGTTGTTTAAAGCTGGTGTACAAAACTGAAAGAAAAAAATGCAAAAATGTAACTTAAGGGAAGCATATAAATAGCACACGTAGAACAGATCTACCACTTCTTTGACTTGGTTTCAATGAGAATTACTGATCTATAACACACATTTCTATGTGAATTTGGTCAGGTCACCCAAAAAGTTACATATTGCAACTTTAATCTTATTATAGTTTCTCTTAATTGTCAGTTGAAAGCTTGTCATTTTTAGTAACTCTGCACTGCAGAGGAAACTTGGCGCTATTCAGTATCTCACAGCTGTGTTGAGTGAAGCAGAGTACTAAATTACCACGTCACTATCTGCAGGCAATCAGCTTGATATTGTAAAGCTGCTTCTCGGATAAGCAGAAGATTACAATTATCCAGCGCTTGCAAGGATTAACACTCGCACAGGCACCCCCCAAAAAAGTCATTTTCTCATGTTCTTTCTCACTCTCTTTATCTCCCGTACCCCAACCTCTGAACTGGATCTGATTGGTGTTTTATCAACATTTTAAACTCATTGTCAACCGCACGGGTAACCCCATCCGATTTTGGTCTACAGAGCCTGAAGTAAACGATATGCAGACCCGTTCGAGGTGCAGAGCTCTTCAGTTTCACTCCCCTGCACCCCATGGCAGTTTGGAGAAAGAACTTTTGAGTTTCGCTGTGTGCCTCCTGACTTAGAACAGCTGCCCTTTTCAAAACATGACATGTCCCCGTCCCTGACAGAGAGTTTATCGGATCTAGTCTGAAGAAAACTGCTATAAGTCAAGAGTCCTTATGCCAATCAACATCCTACACGCGGTGGTAGGAGGCTGATTTCAATCATCCCCTGATATGTAACGTGACTTATAACCACTAGGGTTATCAGCCTGTAATTAATTCATCATTAGGCAAGAGTTACTACATTTACACTCCTATGCGCTCCTGAATGTTATGTAACCATTTAGTAGTCCATGCATTATGCTAAATCCACAGACTCTGAATGTAAAGAGACAGCTGTGTCTCATGTGCCTCTTTCTCTAGGCACCAGGGAGTCAGATCTGTGACAGCCTACAGGCAAATACCCCATCCCCTGTCTCCATACCTACTGTAGACCCACACTGTATACAGAGAGGCAAATACCCCACCCCCTGTCTCCATACCTACTGTAGATCCTACTGTGAAACACATTCCTTAGCATTTCTCCCGATGTTATTTTGTATTTTTCTAAAATAGATGGCATTCACTCACTTTGAAGGTTTCAAATATCATTGTCTCCCTCCTGGCATTGAATATTGAGAAGAAACCTCAACAGCTGATCTCTTTGCTGTTGGTTTAATCCGAGGTCAGAGTTTCTGTTTCCTGAGTCTACAGTCTTGGTCCAGTGTTCCCAGCACTCCGAGACCATCAACAAACTCTCCCCATCGCATGACCCTTGCTCACGTTATCTGGGTCACAGGTTTTGGCATTGGGAAACCCAGCAGCAGGCCTCCCAAAGCCTTTCATCTCTGAAATATTCCAAAAGAGAGTTTGTAGCCTTCCTCGATGAGGCATTCCAATGCAAACAATCCCTGAGTCTCCCCTGCCAACAAATACAGTTGCTGGTCAGTGTTGATTTTGCACATTTCAGGAACTTGCAAGTGTCCTCTATGCCTGGCTGTCTTTATTATCTTCACATTTCTTCATTAAGATAGCCACTGCAGTCTACAGCCTATGAGCCATCTGGCCATGTGGAGGAGGCCATATAACTGTTGGATCAGAGAGCCCTGATAGCATCACATGAACAGGACCTCATAAGAGGCAGCCTCCCTGTGGGAACACTCGCCGGGGCGATAGTGATCAGAAATGTCCCTCGGAGAGGTTCCTGCAAGGCCTGATGGGAAGGGAGGAGATAAGGAACAGATCCAGTGTGGCGTCTCTTTCTCGCGGCGCTTGAAGATTGAACTGTGACTCACTAGCAAAGTTTGTTTTGTAGGGAAGGCTTGGATAAGGCTGAGGTGCTGGCAGACAGTATGATCCTGGAAAACATCTGACTCTGGGTATTGGCTACATAGAATACAGGCTCAAGCAGGTGCATGCAAGTTGAAGTACATGTGGATATAATCTATTTTGGGAGATTAAATGAAATGTGAATAAAGTTATTAGTCGGTTGTAACTTAAAAAGGTTAAAATGGTGTCCCGGAGGCCAGAAAAAGTGTCATGGCTATCGAGTGAATCTAGCAGCCGTCAGATGCGAAAAGAGACTGCTTTTCTCCCCTTGTCAGCTCAGACAGTGAGCTGTTCTGTAGCCACACCATGTCTGTGGCTCTGTGACCTCCAGTGTTTGATTCGCAGACTATCTCGCTTTTTAAGTTTCCGACAAGTGCGGCTTAGCTAATCCTGACGGTCGCCTGTCGCTGCCGCCGGTGATGGAGGAAGCCGAAAATGAGAAGTGTCACTTTTAGATCAGCGCTTTGATGAGAGGGAGTCATGGCAATGGGGCTCCTCATTTGTGTCTAATTGGAGCTGTTCAAGTTTCATTCGTTATTATCAAGGCGATTCTCCTGAAGGGAGACCCGGGAGGTGAAACTCTTTCGTTCCACCTCTCACTCTCTCATCTTTCTCTAAACTGACAAGCTAACTCTTCTGAGGTAAAAAAAATAAGGCAGATCTTGCATAATGATGGTATATGACTTCCTTTCGATCAAGCTGAAGTGGAGCTGTCGCCTTTGTTTTTGTTTTGCAGGACATTGACGACATTGAGGATGAGAACGAGCAGCTGAAGCAGGAGAACAAAACTCTCCTGAAGGTGGTGGGCCAGCTGACGAGGTAGAACCCAACGGGCCACGGATCCCCACTTCCAAAAAGAACAAACCACCCCTCCCTCCAACGGAGTGCCCCTCCCAAGGCCTTACACCCCCTGCTCTCACCCACCCTTCCCTTTCCACCCTCATTCCAAGTCCAGCAGCAGCATGTCCTTTCTCTGTGTCAGTGGTGTCTCTGTTGTTGTCGCTGGGTGGAAGAGGACATTTAAAAGTAGCTTTCAGAGCCTTTGTGTCATACCTTTAGCTTCCTCCCTGAGAATGTTTTTATTCAGTTCTGAGGGGAAACTGAAGCCACTGAGAGCTCTAGTCCTGTTTAGATCCAACGGGGTGTCTAAATGAGGTTCTGTGATGGTATATTTAATGTAAATCTCTTGTACATAGGCCATTTAGATTTGTTGTTCTTTTTGATGAATCTTAAAAAGGAAAAGGAAATTGAATGTACGTGGTGCATCACCGAGCACATGAGGGATGTTTTGTTTGTTTTAGGAACTTAAAGAGGTCTTGGACATTTTGACTCTAATGATCTGTCGACCAAGGTATATAATGCTTGCCTAGGTTATGTGCAACCGGCTCTCTGTGCTTCTGTTCATCTGCATCATTACAACCCAGTGACCATATTATCCATCTCAGCACTAAAACCTGGTCTTCATCTGCACGTGAAACAACTGGCTCTGTGATGGAGCCTATGTCCTTTAGAACAAATTCAGGACAAAATCCCTGCTACCATCAGCCAAAGTGGGTATAATGCCTTGCACGTTTAYGGAAGTCTTTTTTGGAAATCAATTAGTTCCATTTCCCCAAGGGGATAAAAAAAAGCCTGGTGCTTTTTCTGTTCATTGTCGATGCCGCTTTTACTCTCTTGTTCCGATTTATACTTGGTACATTTTAATCACTGGGGTTGTTTCAGCTAAACTTAGGGTATGCCAGTGACATGGGTGGGGGGATAAAGTTGAAGCTTTATTTACTGCATTTCTACACAATTTAAAAACTCTAAAATGGTATTCGGAGAACAAAAACAAGCTAAATTGACTCCAGCCGTAATACGCTAAACTGCCTTTGCCTTTTAATGGGGATTGGAATGATTTTAGTAGCCTATTTTATATTGTTGGTGTTGAGCTAGGATATGACGAATGCCATACTCTGCTATACACAATTCACGCCTTGATTTTTTCCCAGGTGGTATATTTTCAACCTGAAGTCATTCAAATATATATATCCCCGTTATAAATCATGAAAAGCAAGCAATTTGTTTTCATTAATTCTATGCTTTATAGCCATTTCAATGTTGAAAATGAAATGTTATAGTATTGTTGATGGGGAGAGGTCTTGAGGTTTCGCCCCAGTAGAAATACACGTGGAATCTTTTGAAATGCATTTTGCATCTGTAACTCAAGCGTTTACAGCTTGTTCTGTTTGCAATATTGATAGATGTAGCTGCTCTTGGTATATAGTGAGCAAGATTTATAGAGTACGCTACTGCAGTGCATTTTGTTGTATGATAACCAAATCAACTGAAGGAACATACTTTTTAGAATGCATATTTTTTTGATTTCTCAAGACAGTGATGTGGCTGTGAGAAGATCTATTACTTTACCCAGCTCTATTTAGATCATTGCATTACATACAGGGGCCCATTTTTGTGCTGAAACAAATGTGTGGCTGTTTGCATCATGTATTCTGTAAAGCCCACAGGTTTTTAGACTTTACTGGGGTACATCTCGATATAGAAACCTCTCTTACCGGTAGGTAGACTTACACACACACACACACACACACACACAACCCTTACAGAAGAAACATGTGAAACCATGTGTTTTTGGAACACTTCGTGTGAAGTTTCACATTAACCTTTCACATTTTGATTCAAATGTGAATCTTTTTTGGGGGATATTTTTCACTTGAGATTTCACAGGTGATGCCCTGCAAATAAAACAGATTTGTTAGAATGCACACACAGTGCTGTTTGTTAATGTTAATGTTTTCAACTCCCATATTTGGCACACTTTGACATACATGATTACGTTGTGTATGTTTGTTTATACAGTAATTATTATTCCACATGTCCTCACCGAGGATTTCAACTCACAACCTCTTTGTTCATGGCATTCCGATATATTCCTACACTTTGGACTTCAAAGTAAATCTCAGCTTTGTTAAAAGTACATATTTATCGGAGTGATTCAGGAGTTACGTTAAAACAGAATAATATGCCTCTCCAATATTAGACAACTTTACAGAAAACCCTCAAATTGCTGCAATAAGTAAATTAATTAAACGATGAGAGAATAGTCAGATTAACTGATAAGTAAAATGGCAGTGTAAATGGCACTCTTTTGGTAAGTGCAGAGGAATGCTACAGAGTTTGTGGCACAACAGAAAGATCAGTTTACCACAAATCCAGACGGTGTTAGAGTTTAAATCCCAGGTGGCCTCATATTGAAAAGCCAGTACTTAACTACTAAGTGATCATGTCAAATGTAATCATATTGACATTGAGTAAAGATTTTACTATTTTAGCTGAACAGCGTACCACTTACTTTAAAACCCCCATACCATGTATTTACTTTACTTATCATCATGTTACGTCTTGATGATAAGTAAAACAAAGGTCTTGAGAACATCTTACACACATCCTAACATGTTCCTCAATGACTTTCTTGGGATGTTGTGTCGTGGTCCCCTGGAGGTTTTTGTCTAGTTCCAGTTTTGTTCCAGGGATGTCCCCAAGGACGTTGTTAGGACGTTCTTGGAATGTTGTCATGGTCCCCTGGAGGTTTTATCTAGTTTCCGGTTTGTTCCAAGGATTTTCCCCAGGACGTTTTTAGCACATTCCTGGGATGTTGTGTCATGGTCCCCTGGAGGTTTTGTCTAGTTCCCGGTTTGTTTCAAGGATGTCCCCCAGGATGTTTTTAGCACATTCCTGGGATGTTGTGTCATGGTCCCCTGAAGGTTTTTGTCTAGCTCAAATAGTTTCATGCTATCACATGTTAGTTTTGCCTCCCCATTATTGTCACATTTACTCAAATGATGTCAAGTGTAGTTTAATGGTGTCACGTTGACATTTTGCTTCCCAAGTTGTCACATTTATTTCACTTTTTATTTTTTATTTTTTTTTACATGTCACATGAACTTCATGTGATCATGTGACGTGTTTTTTCTGTAAGGGACACACACACCTCGTTCTCTCTACATTATGCATGTACAGAAGATGAAGTCATTTAATAAAAGTTTGATTATCTCTCTGTTCACTCGTTAGTGTTTATTAAGGCTAATTTGATGTGATGATACGATGCCACTGAGCTGGTAATGTAACGTGACAGCGGGGRTTCAGTTGTGTGCTCCCCGACCATGGTTATTCATCATCRCCAATCACCTCGAAGTCTGACTGGAGAGGGACCACCCATCCCTGGCGACGCCGCGACGCCGCGTCTCCAAGACACATCGACGCTGGACTAATATATCAATGCCATCCAAGTTAATTAGTCTCCCTCACCTTGAGAGACATTCATTCCTCCTCCTTCCTGTAGTTTGTGAAATAATCTCCTTTTAAACCCCCTGTTTTGTCTTTTTTCCCATCTTGTTATTCACCAACTTGACAGTCTTGACTGCTTCTCCTCTGCGTAGTAAAACTATCAGTAACTGAGTTTTAACCCACTACCTGTATCTTCATTTAAAACCCCCTCATCTGTTCCTCAACCAGCCCTCTGAAAGGCCCTCACCACCACCTCACGGGGACATGTTTGGAAAATGGAGGTATGTAGGTTTTGTTCATGCTAAATCAATGTAAGTATTCTTACTGGTACACGTCACAGTTGGGCTCTCATCAAAGCTCTAACGGCACTAACGAAAGTACGGGACTGCAGCGTTATCAGATATAATTTTTAACTAACTTTTTTTTTTTTGATCTGAAATGTAACAGAGGTGGCTTTCTTTCTTCAGTGAAGACCTTAAAGATCTTCACTGAGCTGAGGCCTGGAGGCTAGTTGATATGGATGGAATGGCCACGTCCGTGTACACCGAAATGCATTTGATCCTGTAGAACTGATAGTCATTGGAGAAAAAATAAAACCAACCCTTATCTTGTTTATTGAAGGAGGCCATATTTCATTATCAGCCGTTTCTTGCTCTTGGTCCTCAGAGCCAATCTCTGGGATCTCTGGTGCCAGGAACCACTCACCCAGCTGAGGATGGCAGGGGTCGGGGAGAGAGATGGCGGGAGAGAATACATGTGGGTTATTTTGTCTCCCCTGAATTGGCTGGCTGGTTTGGAACCATCTGCTCAGAAAAATGCCTCCTAAAATAATAAAAAACAATTGCCCATATGGCATTTTGTTTAGACTAAGGTAACATTTCTCTAAAACCATTCGTAACTAGTAGATCTTGTTCTACTGTTATGGAACCTACGAGATCTCCCACACGTTGCACTCGCATCAAAATTAGGATACATTCTGCAGCGAGTCTTATGTAACACAGATTAATAGCGTTGGCATTTGTGGAAGCCTGATGGACCTATGTAGCTTGCTACTGGACTAGTGAGGGATTTTTCGACTCGCGCTCTCCCACCAACGCTCTGAAACGCAAACAACACCATGTCAGAGAGAGGGGGAGGTGGAAAAACACAAGACACATACATTTCTCTCAACACACTAGGGCCACGTGCTGTGCTGCCCTTTCAGAAATGCCCTGTAAACGTCAATAAGGAGGAAAGGCGCCATTTTCAGACCAATAAGCAACATAAACCATTGACAGACCAAAGGCATTTCATTCACCACAGAACTCCTACGACTGTATGATTCATAGTGCGATAGATTCTCATACTTTCATTTTCCCAGAACTGTTACCATAGCAATGACTGCGATATGGTTTGGTGTAAATCACACATTCTTGGTGTTTGTGTACTTTGATTAGGCTTATAGTCAGTTATGTTATTGCTGTAGTATTACATTTCTGATACAGTATGTAATGTGATGTGTAATACTCTACAAGCATTTCAAAATGATAGAATATACTGCATATGACTGCCATTACACCTATACAGTGACTTGCGAAAATATTCACCCCCCTTGGCATTTTTCCTATTTTGTTGCCTTACAACCTGTTATTAAAATGGAACATCATTTGATTTACACAACATGCCTACCACTGTGAAGATGCAAAATATTTTTTATTGTGAAACAAACAAGAAATAAGACAAACTGAACTTGAGCGTACATAATGTCACGGCTCCTCCTCTGCATTGCAGGGGCGGTTCCTCCTGCAGGCAGAGGAGGGTCGTTAGTGATTGGAGCCACCTGGGCTCAGGGTATAAAACTGCTTCACTAATCACCTCTCTCTCTCTCTYTGCTCCTCCAGGTATGATCCTGTTTTGTTTGTAGTTTTGCATAGTTTTCATTCAGTCATATTCACACACACAGATTCACGCATCCATGCACTTTACATACACCTTACATTATAATACTTTCACACCTCATTCCTTTTCTTAGTTTAAAGTTAATAGTTTTGGTTTATAATAAAGAACATTTTTAATTGGCCTATACCTGTTGTTCGTGTCCCCTCATTTTTGTCACGGTACGAGCCGGCTTGTGACAAGTGGGGGCTCGTCCGGGACAGTAGTTACTTGGGTTAGTTTAGTTTGCCAAATTTTTGTTTGTTTGAGGGGATTGTTTGTTTGGCCAATTTTGTTGAAGAGAGCGTTGAGAGCCATGTGTTTTTTGGTTCAGTTAGCTGTGTAGCTAAGCAATTCACTCTGTTTTCTGTGGTTTTGTTCAGGTGGAGTCCTCTCCTGTTTAGGCTTATCAGGAGTGTCCATAGGAGGCTCGTGGTGTTTTTGTTTAGGTCAGTGAACGTGGGTAGAGCATCCCTTTCCCTTTTCCCTACATCGGCTCGGGAGCACCTCCGTGGTTATGGGAGGGCGCAGTTTCTGGTTGTCTTTTCCTCTCCACTGGTTTTGTGTGCATAAACCCCACATGTGACTGCACGAAGACCAGGGCCAGTTAGTTAGTAGTTTTTGGAGGATAGTGGGTTGTGGCTCCTGTCCTTGAACCCAGACTGACAGCAGGTGAGTTGTGTGTTTTTGGAGCATTTGTAATAGTGATTGGTTGAGGAAAATGTCTTCCATTTTGAGTAGTTTTGTTCAAGCTCCTTCAGAGGTAGCCTTAGAGTTGTGTACTAAGGAGGAGTTAATTGAAATTGCTGAAAATTATCAGATTGAGATTGTTGATAAAAAATTAAGAGATTGTTAAAACTAGCTTAAAGCAGGTCTTAGGGAAATGGGTGTTTTTGGCGGTCAGTCTGCTAGTAGTGAGGGTGCAAGTTTTCAGTCTAGCCCTTCATTAACTTTTGAGCAGCAGAGGGAACTGTTGCAAATGCAGTTAGAGCGATTGAGAAATGCTAATAGACCAGAAAGACTACCACAGTTTGATGTTTCACAGAATCTTCTTTGTTGCCTAAATTTGTGAGTCAGATCCAGACACATACTTTACTTTATTTGAGCGTATTGCGGAAGCTAGAGCTTGGTCAGATTTGGACATGACTATGTTGTTGCAATGTGTACTTACAGGTAAAGCACGTGAGGCTTTTGCAGCACTGAGTGTAGCTGAACAGTAAGTTTTTGCTAAAAGGTTCAATCAGCAGTTCTGAAGGTCTACGAGCTTGTGCCAGAGGCATATCGTCAACGTTTTCGTTACAGGAAAAAGTTAGATTCACAAACCTATTCTGAGTTTGTTCGTGATTTGACTTCTGCATTTAATCGTTGGTGTACAGCTTCTGAAGTTAGTACTTTTGAGGGTCTGTCTAATTTGATTGTGTTAGAACAGTTCAAAAATTCTGTCTGACCAGGTTGCTACATGCATGAATGAACGTAAAGTTAAGTCTCCAAGTGATGCAGCAATCCTTGCAGATGAGTACAGGCTAACACATAAAAGCCATTTTGAGTCAAACAGTAACATGTACCATAAAACTAACTTTACTCCTAGGAATAGTAGGTCACCTTTTTAGAGCTTCTTTCCAAAGGCCTCAGCAGAAGTTTGGGTCTGGAGGACTTAAAGCACCGGTTAATGCTAATACCTGTCGCTACTGTTTAGTTGAAGGACATTGGAAGAAAGATTGTCCTCGGCTTCAATCAAAACAGTCAGGTCAAGTTAAACCTGCTGTGATGGCAGCTTCTGTTACAGCCTCTGACCACCAGGGTGAGCTGTTTCAGCCACTAGTTGAGTTTGATTCTCAGTCTTCCCGCTGTGATTTTTCAGCCTTTATTTCAGATGGTGTAGTGTCCCTGGTAGATGGCAACCAAAATGTTTCAATCAAGATCTTAAGAGACACTGGAGGTTTAGATTATTTTATTCTGGAATCTGTTTTGCTGTTCTCTAAAGAGTCTCATACTGGCCGTTGTGTAATGGTATGTGGTATGGGTTTAGTTCCATTCTCTTGTCCTTTACATGAAGTTACCCTAAAATGTGGTCTAGTAGATGGTGATGTAGATGTTGGGGTTAGACCTCAGTTGCCAGTAGAGGGAGTCCACATGATTTTGGGGAATGACTTGGCAGGTAGTAAGGTGTGGGCAGATGGCAAACTAAACATCTGTAAGAAGCAACCTTCAGTGTCCCCTGCAAGGGAATCTCCGGATCAAAACTGTCTCTCCTGAGGTATTTCCAGTTTGTGCGGTTACCCGCGCAGCCTCTCGTAAGGAGATTGAGAGTAAGCCAGAAAGTCTTGAGTTGCCAGTCAAACTCCAGACAGAACAGTTGACTAGTTCTAGAGATTCATTGATGGCTGAGCAAAAGGCCGATACTACTTTGGCTGATCTGTTTGATAAAGTGGTTCCTGATTCAGTGGTGAGGAATAGTGCTCAGTGTTATTTTCTTCTTGATGGGCTGTTGGTCAGGAAATGGGTTCCACACTATGATCAGGGTTTAGGAGAACCAGTCTTTTAAATAGTTGTACCTACTACTTTGCGAAATAAAGTGTTGCAAACTTCACATGGTGATGTGGCAGGTCATATGGGTGTTTGTAAAACTTATGATCGCATACTTCGTTATTTTTTCTGGCCACGTTTAAAGCGGGATGTATCTCAGTTTATTAAAACTTGTCATACATGTCAGCGCCAAGTAAGCCAAACCAGGTCTTACAAGGTCGGTTGAAAAACTCCCAGACTTTGCAAAACTTTGGTTTTGGTAGATCATTTAGACTCTGAGAAACGTGATGAATTGGTAGCTCTTATTAGAAACTACCCTGTTTTGTTTTCTGACACTCCATCACAAACCCACTTAATTGAGCATGATATAGACATCGGAGATGCTAAGCCTATCAAACAGATTTTATTGTGTGTCTGAGGAGAAGAGATTGAAACTGGAAACAGAGGTGCAGTCTGTTGGACAATGGTATTGCGGAGCCATGTTGTTCAAATTGGGCTTCACCCTGTCTTTTGGTCAAGAAGTCTGATTCCACTTTCAGACCTTGCATTGATTATAGAAAGGTTAACAATGTAAACTCAAAATGTGAGTTTGCCAAAGCTACAGTCACATACCTAGGCAAGGTTGTTGGTCAGGGATTTGTCTGTCCCGTGGAAGCCAAGGTTCAGGCTGTGAAGCAGTTCCCACAGCCCTCCACAAAGAAAGAACTGATGCGCTTCCTGGGAATGGCGGGGTACTACCGTGCTTTCTGTAAACTTTTCGGTAGTGTTGTCCCCCCAGACCAATCTGTTGAAGGCCAAGGCTGAATTTATCTGGTCCACCCAGTGTCAAGAGGCATTTGATGCAGTTAAAGCTCTTTTGTGTTTGGCACCTGCGTTGGCAGCACCACATTTTGGGAAACCTTTCAAATTGCAGGTAGACGCCAGTAGACGCCAGTCAAATCGGTGCTGGGGCTGTGCTTCTCCAGGAGAATGATGACAATGTTGAGTGTCCATTCAGTTTCTTCTCCCGGAAATTTAATAAGTATCAGAAAAACTATTCTGTAATTGAAAAGGAGGCTTTAGGTCTCATTTGGGCTTTACAGCACTTCGAGGTCTATGTTGGTTCTGGTTGGACCGCTTTAACTGTGTTCACTGACCACAACCCACTTGTTTTTCTGAGGTCCCTGCAAAACCCCAACCAGCGCCTGATGCGTTGGGCTTTGTTCTTGCAACCTTTCAACCTTGATATTAGACCACATTAGTGGTAAGGGGCTAATATTCATTGCTTAGCTCTGTCCCGCTCCTCCTTTAACCTAGTTTGTAATCTTTTTCTCGCTGACCCCTTTCTCTGCCCGCCTCTTTCCTCTTAATTGCTCCCCAGTACCAGCGCTGCCGATTTGAGGGCGGACAGTCAGCTGGGGGACACGGGCTACTGTAGAGCCGGGAACTGGTATTCTTTTTTTTCCCTTTTTTTTTTTTGATTTTGGGGGAATTTGGATTGTTTTGAATGTTGGAGAAGTTGGCTTGAGGTGGACCTCATTTTAAGGAGGGGTGTCACTGCCCTCCTCTCGCATTGCAGGGGCGTTCCTCCTGCAGGCAGAGGAGGGTCGTTAGTGATGGAGCCACCTGGGCTCAGGGTATAAAACTGCTTCACTAATCACCCTCTCTCTCTCTCTGCTCCTCCAGGATGATCCTGTTTTGTTTGTAGTTTTGCATAGTTTTCATTCAGTCATATTCACACACACAGATTCACGCATCCATGCACTTTACATACACCTTACATTATAAACCTTTCACACCTCATTCCTTTTCTTAGTTTAAAGTTAATAGTTTTGGTTTATAATAAAGAACATTTTTAATTGGCCTATACCTGTTGTTCGTGTCCCCTCATTTTTGTCACAGGCTATGAGCCGGCTTGTGACAATAACTATTCACCCCCCCCAAAGTCAATACTTTGTAGAGCCACCTTTGTCTCTTGGAGTATGTCTCTATAAGCTTGGCACATCTAGCTACTGGGATTTTTGCCCATTCTTTAAGGCAAAACTGCTCCAACTCCAAGTTGGATGGGTTCCGCTGGTGTACAGCAATCTATAAGTCTTACCACAGATTATCAATTGGTTTGAGGTCTGGGCTTTGACTAGGCCATTCCAAGACATTTAAATGTTTCCCCTTAAACCACTTGAGTATTGCTTTAGCAGTATGCTTAGGGTCATTGTCCTGCTGGAAGGTGAACCTCCGTCCCAGTCTCAAATCTCAGGAAGACAAACAGGTTTCCCTCAAGAATTTCCCTGTATTTAGTGCCATCCATCATTCCTTCAATTCTGACCAGTTTCCCTGTCGATGAAAAACATCCCCACAGCATGATGCTGCCGCCACCATGCTTCACTGTGGGGATGATGTTCTCGGGGTGATGAGGTGTTGGGTTTGCGCCAGACATAGCGTTTTCCTTGATGGCCAAAAATCAAAATTTTTGTTTTATCTGACCAGAGTACCTTATTCCATATGTTTGGGGAGTCTCCCACATGGCTTTTGKCGAACACCAAATGTGTTTGCTTATTTTTTTCTTTAAGCAATGGCTTTTTTCTGGCCACTCTTCCATAAAGCCCAGCTCTGCGGAGTGTACAACTTAAAGTCTTCCTATGGACAGATACTCCAATCTCCGCAGTGGAGCTTTGCAGCTCCTTCAGGGTTATTTTTGGTCTCTTTGTTAACTCTTCTATTAATGCCCTCCTGGCCTGGTCGTGAGTTTTGGTGGGTGGCCCTCTCTTGGCAGGTTTGTTGTGGTGCCATATTCCTTCCATTTTTAATAATGGATTTAATGGTGCTCYGTGGAATGTTCAAAGTTTCAGATATTTTTTTATAACCCAACCCTGATCTGTACTTCTCCACAACTTTGTCCCTGACCTATTTGGAGAGCTCCTTGGTCTTCATGGTGCCGCTTGCTTGATGGTCCCCCTTGCTTAGTGGTGTGCCRGACTCTGGGGCCTTTCAGAACAGGTGTATATATACTGAGATCATGTGACAGATCATGTGACACTTAAAGTCCACCTGTGTGCAATCTAATTATGTGACTTCTGAARGTAATTGTTTGCACCAGATCTTATTTAGGGGCTTCATAGCAAAGGGGGTGAATACATATGCACGCACCATTTTTCCATTTTGTATTTTTTTCATTTCACTTCAGCAATTTGAACTATTTTGTGTATGAACATTACATGAAATCCAAATAAAATCCATGTAAATGACAGGTTGTAATAATACTTTTGCAGGGCACAGTACATACCTCACGTGACCCATGATAAGACTATGCAATTAGCCTGTTCATCTGACTCCATAAAGATAAAATATGCAAGAGAGTATAGTTGAGTTAGTAATAGGCAATCAAGAAAGGATTGTGTATTTAATTACTTTGTAAGATGAACGCTACATTATACAAGGCATAAACTTAAGTTACAAAGCATTAATAAGCATTACAAGGCATTATTCTAAGCATGATCATGGAGAGAGTGAGAGGTCATAGCCTGAAAGGCCATGCAACCAAGAGTCCCTGGGGTGGAGAAGGAAATAAAGTGTCTCACTGGCACAGGTCGGGAACAAAAGAGAGAAATTAAGCTAAGACCCCTTTATAACATCTGAGTTGTTTGGATTCAAAATCTGAGTTGTTGACCAATAGTATTACTGTAAAGTTAACCTCCAAACAGATATCCGACATATAGGATGTAAAGACAACAGAACCTCTGCATCTCGGAGGTGTGACAAGCGGTTGGCAAGACAACACCGAGAACGCTGAATTCCTAAGACAATAACTAAGACAATTGTTGATAAGAGTTCCTCCAGGGGCTGCAACGGTATCATAAGAACATAGTATTTATATCCTACTTTTTTTTTTGGGGGGGGGGGATCTGAGTAAAAAGAAAAACAGAAGCACACCATGTCCTCTGGGCTTTGCTGAGTGTTCCACTGCATTCTTAAATGACAAGCTTTTCTTCCTCTTAGTTGAATGCCAGGCTTCTAAGCCACATGGACATTGGTCTGTGAATGCCAGTGGGACAAGAGAAATTGTTGGAACCTAATTTATATGTGGTCCTTTTGTCAAACTTGAGGTCAAGTTCAATTCAAGGCAGGACAGTTGGATAGCCAGGCACTGTAGTAATGGTAGTTATAACGTGTCATTTCTTTTCTGTCTTAATCCACTGGTGCCTCGTTGTCCTGATCACTGTCATGTTGGAGGCATCAATGTCACCTTGAAGCTGCATCCTCAAAATGAACTACATCAGCCTCAACATGGATTGTGTAAACCAGAATTTATTCAATAGTATTTGTGTACAATTGTCGATACTCTAGTCAAGAAATCCTCATACAACACATGGAACTGTCGAGTCCCATGATTAGAACCGGAGCACGACCGGCTTCAGTAGCGCTCTGCTCAGCTGGGAATAAAGTTGGCTGTTCCAAAGATCCAGTGTTGGTCGCCATGGCAACGAGTTATGATGCGGATCCCGATCCATCTTTCTAAACTGTGGTCTGCGCACACCCATGCAGACACACACACAACCTGCCTGCTAATTCCACCAACATCTTTTGCATTGTTGGGTGAGAACACTACTGACAGAATAGCTCATATATAGACTATGKGAATTTTGTTGCCCCTTTTTTTATTTATTAGACAAAACTACCTTGAGCGCCACCTATTTTAATTATGTGGAAGAAACGAGTTGAAATAACATACATATCCAATGTCTTCAACTTTCAAAGGAATTTCAATTCAAAGAATGACTCACACAACCTACACTGTGTAGATAGCAATCATGTTCAGTACCAGATATGTTTTTCTACCCTGCTTCAGTTGCTCTGCTCTACCAGTGGAGGGCCGTGTTCTCACCACATCCATGCAACCTATTCAAKCCACTACACTGGGGTGTCAAACTCATTCCACGGAGGGCCGAGTGTCTGGTTTTTCCTTTCAATTAAGACCTAGACAACCAGATGAGGGGAGTTCCTTACTAATTAGTGACCTTAATTCGTCAATCAAGTGCAAGGGTGGAGCGAAAACCTGCAGGCACTCGGCCCTCCGTGGAATGAGTTTGACACGTGCACTACACTGATTCATATCTCTCTTTTCTACACACACGGTGTCCTGTTAATGCTATACCTTTGTTCTGTTTGGGTACAACAGTCATGCCTGCCATATCTCACTTGTATGTTTATGAGAGGAAATGAAAATTAATGAATTCAATAGCTGCAAATTAAGTAAAATACTGTCGTTTGTCTTACATAGAAATGCCATTTACACTGTACAGTCACAAATGAACAGCATGTTCTGAAAACCAGTGTTGTTATTATGCTAACGTGGCATGCTAGCCTGTGGAAACTCATAAAGCCCCTGTGGGAGTCCTGTGTTCTACAATAGCCTCCCTCTCACAGCACCACCACTAGCTATGGGCAAAACACAAAGGCAGAAGATTATTACGTCAATACTATGGAGGCAGAGAAAAGAAAAGATCTCTTGAGTCTGCCACTATTCTGGACTGTAAAACCGGATAATATTTGCATGTGGGACCGTTGTACACTTTAATTTGTTTCATGATAGTGATGAATCCCAATGTAATTCAGTACATATTAATAACAGTAGTATAACAGTAGAGTTATGAATACAAAAAGCCCTCAAATAGGTTCCTAGTAGCTATTACCAGTGAAAGTGCATGGATCTCAAGGYTGTGATGGTTACACATAAAGCCACACGACATACAGAATATGAAACATCTCTGGGGAGCATCAATGGTCCCTGAAGGTCACTTTACACTGTTTCCATGACAGCCCGYCTGGCTCACCTTCTGGGAAAGCTTGTTGCTGTTGTGGTTTTGTTGTTATGTACTGTGATTTAGGGGTCCACAMACACACACACACACGCTGCCTCTCTCTCTGTAGGAGAGAGGCAGAGGTGCATGTTCTGCTCAGAGCAGAGTCTCATTCTCAGTACTCCCCGGGGACGCAAACACGCACAACATACGCTGGGCTGGCGCAGAGACAGCGGAACACCTCCAGGGAATAATGTTTGTGCAGTAAGCAAAGTGCCTGAAGTTTTTCTCCCTCACACTCTGTTGACAGCTGTGATAAGACTGTATCAAACAAGTCATGTATACAAACTTCCAATTCAGGTTCTGTGGTAGAATAACATCCAGCTATCATTGAATCAATCAATTATGGAATCCACCCACCCATCCATCCATTTCCATGATCAACACTTTATTTTCCAGTTATGAACTCACAGGTGATTGCCAGCAGTGCGGTAGTTCGGTTCTTCTATGCATGTCCATTTCCATGAGCGCTCACYTTTTATTTATTTATTTTACCTTTATTTTACCAGGTGTCTCATTGAGATAAAAAATATATTTTACAAGAGAGACCTGGCCAAAATAGCAGCACACAAAGCTTCAGACACAAAACACGAAGCACCACAGTTTAAAAAACATACATTTACACATTGAGCAGCAAGATGGTGTGGTGTGTTGCAACCAAGGGTCAAAACATTGACGGCCCCCCACTTCATTTCCCATCATAGTGTTTACCCTAGCTTTAAACCTGCAATTTCAGGACCTTTTGAAGCTTGTTCCAAGCATAAGTGCCAGAGAACTGGAACGCTTTTYCCCCCTAGCTATGTACAGGCCTTATGTTATGTTGGTAACAAAATGGGAGGTGGAAATTTACCAGTTGGATGCATTCACGTGCTTTGAACTTGTTGAGAAAAGCCGATAGGCTAATAGCCAACAAGCTGCGTAAACCATAAATCAAAAGTACAGCTATCACGCTTGTAAACAAATTATATTACATTCCAAAACCGTATGAATAGATTGCTTTAAGAAAAATAATGTTTTGTTGTTGCATTTAACTGCCAAAAATGCTGTTTTAAAGGTGAGTTTCTTAGTCAGCATGTAGAAAAAGTGGGAGCTCAGGATGATAGATGAGTTTCCCACAACAAAAAGTGAAATTTAAGCAAGCCTAAATATCTTATATTAGGTGATAAATCACTTAACATTTGTATTTATTTTCTTTTTTCTTACCAAGTGCAAATTATTTAATTATGATTTTGCTTATTTTTACCTGAAAACCCCTAACCTAAAGTAATTTATCTTATTTCAATATATTTTTCAACATATTTTACCTTAGTGAGATGATTAAGGTTAAATATCTTGAAAAATATAATGAAATAAGATAAATGTGTAGTAATTACCAGTTTGAGGGCCATTGGAGAGGCCATTCAACTGAATTTTCCCCAGTCGTAAGTGGTAAATTCCCACTTCCTGCTTTGTTACGAACACAGCATCAGTCACAGTCAACAAAACACAGTCATGTGAGCTCAGGCGATAGTTGTCATTTGTCTGCTGAACAATGTAGATACACAGGTAAAATGGGAGCKGTTTCAGTATGACCTTATCAACAAAAACGCAACAATGTCTTAGTCTATGAAGGAAGGCCAGCCCACTCTTGTATAGAGGGTACAGTGATGGGTGAGGGATTTGCAGTTTGTAACAAACCTCATCGCCCAACAGTACACTGTGTCCAGTGATGTATGTAATGAGGTCACAGGGGCATACACGTACAAGAAATCACCATAACCAATTACAGGCACGAAGGTAGCGGAAACAAGCCTCTTTCTCGCTTCAAAATAAAAACTGAACTTATTTAGAAAATAAAAACCCAACTTGGGAGTTAGTATCACAGGGGGATCTAACGAGCCATTGATCCCACTGGGGATGCCCCTCTGACACAGGTTAAATGACGCTCTGAAGGATGGTGGACACAGACCCTGCAAGGGGCAGCAGCGTCTTCTGAGAAGCCTCCACATAGGAGGAACACAGAGGCAATAACAATACAAAGAAAACATCCATATTGGATGCGGAATGAATTATACAAATGCCTCCCTGGAAATACAATCTGACACCACCGTATCGTCCTCAATGAATAGAAGTGATTTCACACCATCAGGGTATGTTGGGCTGATGCTTGGCTCCAGTGCTTTGTTGCTCCAGTGGAGCAGCACAACAGTGACATTCAGAGACACACCCGAGCTGAGAGGGTCGCCGCGGTTCCCTGAGCGCAAGAAGCAGGTGAAACATGACTGGAAAGGTCGCTCTCTGGCATGGTCCTGACTACGCCCCCCCCAACCATCCAGGTGGTCCTGACTACGCCCCTTTCTCCCAACCATCCAGGAACAGTTTGGTGACGAACAATGCCTTTTCCAGCATGATGGAGCACCTTGCCATAAGGCAAAAGTGATAACTAAGTGGCTCGGGGAACAAAACATCGATATTTTGGGTCCATGGCCAGGAAACTCCCCAGACCTTAATCCCATTAAGAACTTGTGGTCAATCCTCAAGAGGCGGGTGGACAAACAAAAACCCACAACTTCATGGAATTGTCAATAAAAGCCTTTGACACTTATGAAATGCTTGTAATTATACTTCAGTATTCCATGGTAACATCTGACAAAAATATCTAAAGACACTGAGGCAGCAGACTTTGTGAAAATGGATATTTGTGTCATTCTCAAAACTTTTGGCCACGACTGTATATCATGGAATCCTTATTGACTGTGAATAGACTTTTCAGTCCAAARAACAAATCGTGTAGCCCCAGAATTCAGAGGATATTTAGCATTCAAGACATGGCGTTCAAGTTATTATAATTCCACACTCGGTTTGTAATGAATAGTCTACTTAGAAAAACAGAAATTATTTAATTGATCTATTTCACAAGGCTAAACGTTCCTCACTAAATTAAATAGTGACATTCAGATGGCGCAGATATATATTTTAAATTATAAACCGGGTAGTTTGGGTCCTGAATGCTGATTGTCTGAAAGCCGTGGTACACCAGATATTATACAACGGGTGGGTCTAATCTTGAATGCTGATTGGTTAAAAGTGTATTCCAGCCGGTGTCTATTCCACAAGTTATCACCGGCTAAATCTGTTACGTTAAAATGCCTATTTACTCTGTTCCATCTGACTGCACAATCCATCAGTCCAGGCAGGGAAGTTATGAACTTAATCTACACAATAAAAAGCATCTAGACATTATCTCACTTTTTTTTTCAAAAGCGGAGATTTGTACAAACCTTGCTGTCTGTCTCTCCGACATTTGCAACATTGTTTCAATATTTAATTAGATCTTCAACTGTCCCATAGTAAYGAGCGTGTAGGGGACGGGAGTGGTGATGAGAGAGAGAGGTAGGCAGCGTTTCTCAGCCAGTCGAAATCATGAATCAGCTGGCATCATTTTTATGGATATATACAAAGAAATGTAAATTGAAGCTAGTTTGCAGTCTTTCCAGCTTCAGTTTGAAGTTATTGTGTTTGCTGTGTTGTTGGCTAGCTCCTCTGAACAACAATGTCCTAAAGAGAGAGCACATTTTCTATGTCAGGCGAAATCGTGCCTCATTAGCTCATTGTTATGGATGTATCCAAAGAAATGTCACAGCTTAAACAAATACAGCTACTGTTCTGACTGAAGACTGAACGACTGGGTTGCGTCTCTGGCAACCGAACCAATAGAACGAACGACCCGCCTGCTTGGGTAACAACCCTAGATTTGTTTCTGGACTATATCTTGTGGAAGGATGAAATAGTATGAATACATTTATCAAAATAAAGTTTTAAATGAAAATWTGTCAATCATTATTTGAATATGTTTGTAACCCTTTGTATATAAGTGATAATGTCCTCGAAGCCGGTGTTTGGAGGATATATTGGCACGGTTTGCCTCGACTTCGTCTCGTGCCTAACAATGCCTGTGCTAATATATCCTTCAAACACTGGCCTCTCAAGCATTATCACTTAATTATAAACTGGGTGGTTCGATCCCTGAATGCTGATTAGCTGAAAGCCGTGGTATATCAGGGTTCCATCTTTCGGATGGGATGTTAAATGGGTGTCCTGACTCTCTGTGGTCACTAATGATCCCATGGCACTTATCATAAGAGTAGGGGTGTTAACCCTGGTGTCCTGGCTAAATTTCCAATCTGTCCTTCATACCATCACGGTCACCTAATCATCCCCAACTTAGAATTGGCTCATTCATCTCCTCTCCCCTGTAACTATTCCCCAGGTCATTGCTGTAAATGAAAATGTGTTCTCAGCCAACTTATCTGGTAAAATAAGGGTTAAATAAATAAAGCTGCCCTGGTCAACTGTAAGTGCTGTTATTGTGAAGTGGAAACGTTCTAGGAGCAACAATGGCTCAACTGCGAAGTGGTAGGCTACACAAGCTCACAGAATGGGACTGCTGAAGTGCATAGTGTGTAAAAACCGTCTGTGCTCGGTTGCAACACTCCCTACTGAGTTCCAAACTGCCTTTGGAAGCAATGTCAGCACCAGAACTGTTCATCCAGCTTCATGAAATCGGTTTCCATGGCCAAGCAACTGCACACAAGCCTGAGATCACCATGCACAATGCCAAGTGTTGGCTGGAGTGGTGTACAGCTCACTGCCGTTGGACTCTAGAGCAGTAGAAATGCRTTCTCTGGAGTGATGAATCACACTTCACCATCTGACAGACAAATCTGGGTTTGCTGAATGCCCGGAGAATGCTACCTGCCCAAATGCATAGTGCCAACTGTAAAGTTTGGAGGAGGAATAATGAGGCCAGCACAGAGCCCTGACTTCAACCCCATCACACACCTTTGGAAGGAATTGGAACGCCGACTGTGAGCCAGGCCTACTGTATACACCCATCATCAGTGCTCGACCACACTAATGCTTTTGTGGTTGAATGGATGCAAGTCCCTGCTGCAATGTTCCAACATTTAACGGAAAGCATTCCCAAAAGAGTGGAGGCTGTTATAGCAGCAAAGGGGAGACCAACTCCATATTAATGTCCATGATTTTGGAATGAGATGTTCGACGAGCAGGTGTCCACATACTTCTGGTCATGTAGTGTATCATTTTATTCAACATTCTGGCTTGTAGAGACTACTACATCTTTTTTAGGGGGACTTCGGTCAGACTGAACATTTCTGGAGTAACCATGGTAACACGTTGATGTTTAGGCAATGTGACGGGCTATTGACATGTTCTGCACATTCAGTTCAATTTTGACTCCAAAATCACTGCCAATATGAGAGACTGGTGTCATTCCAGCAGCCATCACCAGATCAGTCATCTTGAATTTTGTTATATTGTATTACTGTATTTAAATGTAGTTTGGAAACATCCCACAGCATCTCAAATGGCACATTTAGCTGCCTAGATCAGGGGTAGACAACCCTGTACCCGGAGTGCTGCAGGTACTGCAGGATGTTGTTCCAACTAGGCACCACACCTGACCAACAGAGGTAATTGGTCTAGATGATGATGGCCTTTTAGAGGACATTTCTGGTTCATTGATACTAGAGAGGGAGAGTAACAGGTAGTTTTAACACTTTTACGGAGCTATTAGTGAGTGAACATACAGGCGCTCAAAGTGTTAAAACTACCGTTACTCTCCCTCTCTAGTATCAATAACCAGAAATGTCCTCTAAAGGCCATCATATCTAGACCAAGTAACCTGGCACTGGTGACAAACACCGCACCGGCGGCGACGATGACATATGTGAGTGTGTGTGTGGTGATGTGTGGTGTGTGTTGTTGTGTGTGGTAAGTGTGTGAATGTGTGTGTGTTGCTCCTTGTGGGTGTGGACGTTGGTTATGATTTGGGCAGTTGTAGTGTGTGTGTGTGTGTGTGTGTGTGTGTGTGTGTGTGTGTGTGTGTGTGTGTGTGTGTGTGTGTGTGTGTGTGTGTGTGCGTGTACCATCAGGTAGATGAAAGCGGGTTAGAGTTCAATGGGCCTTTGTTGTGGTGGGAATTATTCTAAATATTCCTACTAAAGGCAATGTGTTAGGGCAATCTGCCTTGACAATTTCATCTTTCTGCTTTGATCATTGGTTGTTAGTAAGCAAGCAACATAATATATAGGCAAGCTTTACCTTGACTGGATGATGGGCATCAGCTCTTACAAAGATATGTATGAGTGTATTTGAAGTGCTTTGATAAATCAAAGGCTCCCCTCCATACAAAAATAACATTGAAAACACCATTTAGGTGAGTAATCTCACGCAATCAGGATCAAAAATATTTTGTACATAATGTTGCTGCTACCTTCTCTTATGACCGAAAAGAGCTTCTAGACATGAGAACTGGGATTACTCACCTCATATTGGACGAGGAGTTCTTCAATGAGTTTGACGCGAGGGAAATACTACGGACACCCGACCAGGCCCAGATCCCCTGGAAAAGGAAACGTAGGTTTTGCCGAAAGAGATGAAGATGCCTTGTGAGGATCAGGCGACGAGTGGCTAATCTGCCCTTGCCTTCCGTTCTGCTAGCTAACGTTCAATCGCTGGAAAATAAATGGGACGAACTGAAAGCACGTATATCCTACCAACAGGACATTAAAAACTGTAATATCTTATGTTTCACAAAGTCGTGGCTGAACGTCGACATTAAGAACATACAGCTGGCAGGTTATACACTATCGACAGGACAGAACAGCAGCCTCTGGTAAGACACCGGGCCGGGGCCTATGCATATTTGTAAACAATAGCTAGTGCACGATATCCAAGGAAGTCTCAGGGTTTTGCTCGCCTGAGGTAGAGTATCTCATGATAAACTGTAGAGCACACTATCTACCTAGAGAATTGTCATCTTTATGTGGTCTAAAAAATTCAAGACCACATTTACTCCACACACAAAGCTCTCCCTTGCCTTCCATTTGGCAAATCTGACCATAACTCTGTCCTCCTGATTCCTGCGTACAAGCAAAAATTAAAGCAGGATGCACCAGTGACTTGGTCTATAAAAAATGGTCAGATGAAGCAGATGCTAAACTACAGTACATGACTGTTTTGCTAGAACATACTGGTATATGTTCCGGGATTATTCCGATGGCATTGAGGAGTACACCACATCAGTCACTGGCTTTATTAATAAGTGCATCGAGAACTTCGTCCCCACAGTGACTGTACGTACATACCCCAACCAGAAGCCATGGATTACAGGCAACATTCGCACTGTGCCAAAGAGCAGAGCTGCTGCTTTCAAGGAGCGGGACTCTAACACGGAAGCTTATAAGAAATGCCCTCCGCTATGCCCTCCGACGAACCATCAAACAGGCAAAGAGTCAATACAGGACTGAGATCGAATCGTACTACACCGGCTCCGACGCTCGTCGGATGTGGCAGGGCTTGCAAACTATTACAGACTACAAAGGGAAGCACAGCCGAGTGCTGCCCAGTGACACGAGCCTACCAGACAAGCTAAACAACTTCTATGCTTGCTTCGAGGCAAGTAACACTGAAACATGCATGAGAGCATCATCTGTTCTGGACGACTGTGTGATCACGCTCTCTGCAGCCGATGTGAATAAGAACTTTAAACAGGTCTACAATCACAAGGCCACTGGGCCAGACAGATTACCAGGACGTGTACTCCGAGCATGCGCTGACCAACTGTAGCCACGAAATTCTTGGCTCACATCAACACCATTATCCCAGAAACCCTAGACACACTCCAATTTGCATACCGCACCAACAGATCCACAGACAATGCAATCTCTATTGCTCTCCACACTGCCCTTTCCCACCTGGACAAAAGGAACACCTATGTGAGAATGCTATTCATTGACTACAGTTCAACGTTCAACACCATAGTGCCCTCAAAGCTCATCACTAAGCTACGGACCCTGGGACTAAACACCTCCCTCTGCAACTGGATCCTGGACTTCCTGACGCGCCGCTCCCAGGCGGTAAGGTTAGACAACAACACATCTGCCACGCTGATCCTCAACACGGGGGCCCCTCAGAGGTGCGTGCTCAGTCCCCTCCTGTACTCCCTGTTCACTCATGACTGCATGGCCAGGCACGACTCCAACACCATCATTACGTTTACTTATGGCACAACAGTGGTAGGCCTGATCACCGACAATGATGAGACAGCCTATAGGGAGGAGGTCAGAGACCTGACCGTGTGGTGCAAGGACAACAGCCTCTCCCTCAACCTGATCATGACAAAGGAGATGATTGTGGACTACAGGAAAAAGAGGACCTAGCACGCCCCCATTCTCTTCGACGGGGCTGTAGTGGAGCAAGTTGAGAGCTTCAAGTTCCTTGGCGTCCACATCACCAACAAACTAACATGCTCCAAGTACACCAAGACAGTCGTGAAGAGGGCACGACAAAACCTACTCCACCTCAGGAGACTGAAAAGATTTGGCATGGGTCCTCAGATCCTCAAAAGGTTTTACAGCTGCACCATCGAGAGCATCCTGACGGGTTGCATCACTGACTGATATGGCAACTGCTCGGCCTCCGACCGCAAGGCACTACAGAGGGTAGTGCGTACGGTGCAGTACATCACTGGTGCCAAGCTTCCTGCCGTCCAGGACCTCTATACCAGGCGGTGTCAGAGGAAGGCCCTAAAAATTGTCAAAGACTCCAGCCACCCTAGTCATAGACTGTTCTCTCTGCTACCGCACTGCAAGCGGTACCTGAGGAATTGGGCTTTGGGGGTGACCAGTGAGATATATCTGCTGGAGCGCGTGCTACGGGTGGGTGCTGCTATGGTGACCAGTGAGTTGAGATAAGGTGGGGCCTTACCTAGCAGATGACCTTGTAGATGACCTGGAGCCAGTGGGTCTGACGACGAACATGTAGCGAGGGCCAGCCGACTAGGGCATACAGGTCGCAGTGGTGGGTAATATATGGGGCTTTGGTGACAAAATGGATGGCACTGTGATAAACTGCATCCACTTTGATGAGTAGAGTGTTGGAGGCTATTTTATAGGTGACATCGCCGAAGTCGAGGATCGGTAGGATGGTCAGTTTTACGAGGGTATGTTTGGCAGCATGAGTGAAGGATGCTTTGTTGCGAAATAGGAAGCCGATTCTAGATTTVATTTTGGATTGGAGATGCTTAATGTGAGTCTGGAAGGAGAGTTTACAGTCTAGCCAGACACCTAGGTATTTGTAGTTGTCCACATATTCTAAGTCAGAACCGTCCAGAGTAGTGATGCTGGATGGGCGGGCAGGTGCAGGCAGTGATCGGTTGAAGAGCCTGCACTTAGTTTTACTTGCATTTAAGAGCAGTTGGAGGCCACGGAAGGAGAGTTGTATGGCATTGAAGCGCGTCTGGAGGTTAGTTAACACAGTGTCCAAAGAAGGGCCAGAAGTATACAGAATGGTGTCGTCTGCGTAGAGGTCGATCAGAGAATCACCAGCAGCGAGAGCGACATCATTGATAAATACAGAGAAGAGAGTCGGCCTGAGAATTGAACCCTGTGGCACCCCCATTGAGACTGCAAGAGGTCCAGACAACAGGCCCTTCGATTTGACACACTGAACTCGATCAGAGAAGTAGTTGGTGAACCAGGCGAGGCAATCATTTGAGACACCAAGGCTGTTGAGTTTGCCAATAAGAATGTGGTGATTGACAGAGTTGAAAGCCTTGGCCAGGTCGATGACTACGGCTGCGCAGTAATGTCTCTTAACGATGGCGGTTATGATATTGTTTATGACCTTGAGCGTGGCTGAGGTGCACCCATGACCAGCTCTGAAACCAGATTGCATAGCGGAGAAGGTACGGTGGGATTCAAAATGGTCGGTAATCTGTTTGTTGACTTGGCTTTCGAAGACCTTAGAAAGGCAGGGTAGGATAGATATAGGTCTGTAGCAGTTTGGCTCTAGAGTGTCTCCCCCTTTGAAGTTGGGACGCCCGCGGAAGCTTTCCAATCTTTGGGAATCTCAGACGATACGAAAGAGAGGTTGAACAGGCTAGTAATAGGGGTTACAGCAATTTCGGCAGATMATTTTAGAAAGAAAGGGTCCAGGTTTTGCAATTCTTTAAGAACATCAGCTGTCTGGATTTGGGTGAAGGAGAAATGGGGGAGGCTTGGGAGAGTTGCTGTGGGGAGTGCAGGGCTGTTGACCGGGGTAGGAGTAGCTAGGTGGAAAGCATGGCCAGCCGTAGAAAAATGCTTATTGAAATTCTCAATTATAGTGGATTTATCGGTGGTGACAGTGTTTCCTAGCCTCAGTCCAGTGGGCAGCTGGGAGGAGGTGCTCTTATTCTCCAGGGACTTTACAGTGTCCCAGAACTTGTTGAGTTTGTACTACAGGATGCAAATTTCTGCTTGAAAAAGCTAGCCTTAGCTTTCCTAACTGCCTGTGTATATTTGTTCCTGACTTCCCTGAAAAGTTGCATATCACGGGGGCTATTCGATGCTAATGCAGTACGCCACAGGATGTGTTTGTGCTGGTCAATGGCAGTCAGGTCTGGAGAGAACCAGGGGCTATATCTGTTCCTGGTCCTAAATGTTTTGAAAGGGGCATGCTTATTTAAGATGGTGAGGAAGGCASTTTTAAAGAATGACAAGGCATCCTCTACTGACGGGATGAGGTCAATATCTTTCCAGGATACCCGGGCCAGGTCGATTAGGATGGCCTGCTCTCTGAAATGTTTTAGGGAGCTTTTGATAGTGATGAGGGGTGGTCGTTTGACCGCAGACCCGTTACGGATGCAGGCAATGAGGCGGTGATCTCTGAGATCTTGGTTGAAAACAGCAGAGGTGTATTTGGAGGGCAAGTTGGTTAGGATGATATCTATGAGGGTGCCCGTGTTTATGGATTTGGGTTGTACCTGGTGGGTTCATTGATAATTTGTGAGAGATTGAGGGCATCAAGCTTAGATTATAGGATGGCCGGGGTGTTAAGCATGTCCCAGTTTAGGTCACCTAGCAGCACTAGCTTTGAAGATAGATGGGGGGCAATCAGTTCACATATGGTGTCCAGAGCACAGCTGGGGGCAGAGGGTGGTCTATAGCAAGCGGCAACGGTGAGAGACTTGTTTCTAGAAAGGTGGATTTTTAAAAGTAGAAGCTCAAATTGTTTGGGTACAGACCTGGATAGTAAGACAGAACTCTGCAGGCTATCTCTGCAGTAGATTGCAACTCCGCCCCCTTTGGCAGTTCTATCTTGTCGGAAAATGTTCTAGTTAGGTATGGAAATTTCAGGGTTTTTGGTGGTCTTCCTGAGCCAGGATTCAGACACGGCTAGTACATCCGGGTCGGCAGAGTGTGCTAGGACAGTGAATAAAACAAACTTAGGGAGGAGGCTTCTAATGTTAACATGCATGAAATCAAGGCTTTTGCGGTTATAGAAGTCAGCAAATGATAGTGCCTGGAGGATGGGAGTGGAGCTAGGCACTGCAGGGCCTGGATTAACCTCCACATCACCAGAGGAACAGAGGAGGAGTAGGATAAGGGTACGGCTAAAGGCTAAAATAACTGGTTGTCTGGTACGTTCAGATCAGAGAGTTAAAGGAGCAGATTTCTAGGCACGGTAGAATAGATTCAAGGCATAATGTACAGATAAAGGTATGGTAGGATGTGTATACAGTGAGGGTAAACCTGTGCATAGCGTGACGATGAAAGAGATATTGTCCCTAGAAGTATCATTTAAAACCAAGTGATGTCACCGCATGTGTGGTAGGTGGAACTAAAGTGTTAAATAAGGCGTATTGAGCAGGGCTAGAGGCTCTACAGTGAAATAAGGCAATAAATACTAACCAAAACAGCAATGGACAAGGCATATTGACGTTAGCGAGAGGCATGCGTAGCCAAGTGATCCTAGGAGTCCAGTGAGTGGCTTCAGGCAGCTTGCGGGCCGGGGATAGCAAGCTAACAGAAGAGCCTTGGAGGGACGTCGTGACGGAAGAAAGTCTGTTGTGGCCCCCTCTTGCTATTACATCGGCAGACGGATCAGCAGGGCTCCGTGTGGTAAACCAGGCCAATTGACAGAATAGGTATAGTGGCCAGAKATTTTGTCCGGTGGACCTCTTAAGCTAACAGTCCGATGTGCTCTGGACAGCTAGCAGGACGCGGCTAGCATGCTAGTGGATGAGATTTCAGGGGACGAAGCGACGGTGGAGCCAGTTGAGAAAAACCCCATCGGGAGAATCACGTCGGTGGTCCAGTCGTGATGAGTCGGCGGGGGTCCAAGCTAGTTGGCAAAAAGAGGTATTGTAGCCCAAGTAGTGGCTGATGGACCTCTTTGGCTAGCCAGGAGATGGGCCTAGCTATGTTAGCTCCAGTCTAATTGGTTATTGCTTCGGGACAATGACGTTAGCCAGGAGTGGCCACTCGAATAGCAGCTAGCTGCGGTGATCCAGGTGAAGAAAATAAAAAAGTTCAGAGCTTGCGGTAGGAATCCGGAGATATGGAGAAAAATACATTCGATTTGCTCTGGTTTGAGTCGCGCTGTGCAGACTGGCGAGAGTTGTCCGTGCTAGGAGGTGGCTGATGACCGCTAGCAGTGGCTAGCTGACTACTAGCTAGTAGTTAGCATCTGTTGGGGTTCCGGTTCAGACAACGGATCAGCAGGGCTTCTTATGGTGGGTATAGTGGCCAAAGAATTTGTCCGATGGGCCTCTTAAGCTAACAGTCCGATGTACTTTAGACAGCTAGCGGGCCGTGGCTAACTAATAGCCAGTTAGCTGGTAGCCAGTTAGCTGGCTAGCTTTTGATGAGTTGATGAGTTCTTAAGTATAAAAATAGCAGATCCGTACCACATTGGGTGAGGCGGGTTGCAGGAGAGCATATTCAGTCCGTAGATAGAAAGTGATATTAAAATATGAAATATATATACGAAAAAAACAAAAYAAGGGAAAACGATGTTTACAAGGGACAGGAAGGGACAAGACAAAAACACATTACATTTACATTTAAGTCATTTAGCAGACGCTCTTATCCAGAGCGACTTACAAATTGGTGCATTCACCTTATGACTCTCCCACTCAACAAACCTTTAATAGTGCATCTAATTATCTTAAGGGGGGGGGGGGTTAGAAGGATTACTTTATCTACTCCTAGGTATTCCTTAAAGAGGTGGGGTTTCAGGTGTCTCCGAAGGTGGTGATTGACTCCGCTGACCTGGCGTCGTGAGGGAGTTTGTTCACCATTGGGGTGCCAGAGCAGCGACAGTTTTGACTGGGCTGAGCGGGAACTGTACTTCCTCAGAGGTAGGGAGGCGAGCAGGCCAAGATGGATGAACGCAGTGCCTTGTTTGGGTGTAGGGCCTGATCAGAGCCTGAAGTACGGAGGTGCCGTTCCCTCACAGCTCGTAGGCAAGCACCATGGTTTTGTAGCGGATGCGAGCTTCAACTGGAACCAGTGGAGAGAGCGGAGGAGCGGGTGACGTGAGAGAACTTGGGAAAGTTGAACACCAGACGGGCTGCGGCGTTCTGGATGATTGTAGGGGGTTTAATGGCACAGGCAGGGAGCCCAGCCAACAGCGAGTTGCAGTTCTCCAGACGGGAGATGACAAGTGCCTGGATTAGGACTGCGCCGCTTCCTGCGTAGAGGCGGGTCGTACTCTGCGAATGTTGTAGAGCATGACTACAGGAACGGGTCACCGCTTGATGTTAGTTGAGAACGACAGGGTGTTGTCCAGGATCACGCCAAGGTTCTTAGCACTCTGGAGGAGGACACAATGGAGTTTGTCAACCGTGATGGCGAGATCATGGAACGGGCAGTCCTTCCCCGGGAGGAAGAGCAGCTCCGTCTTGCCGAGGTTCAGCTTGAGGTGGTGATCCGTCATCCACACTGATATGTCTGCCAGACATGCAGAGATGCGATTCACACCTGGTTATCAGAGGGGGAAGGAGAAGATTAATTGTGTGTCGTCTGCATAGCAATGATAGGAGAGACCATGTGAGGATATGAAGAGCCAAGTGACTTGGTGTATAGCGAGAATAGGAGAGGGCCTAGAACAGAGCCTGGGGACACCAGATGGTGAGAGCAACGTGGTGCGGAGACAGATCTCGCCACGCCACCTGGTAGGAGCGACTGTCAGGTAGGACGCAATCCAAGCGTGGGCCGCGCCGGAGATGCCCAGCTCGGAGAGGGTGGAGAGGAGGATCTGATGGTTCACAGTATCAAAGGCAGCCGATAGGTCAAGAAGGACGAGAGCAGAGGAGAGAGAGTTAGCTTTAGCAGTGCGGAGCGCCTCCGTGACACAGAGAGAGAGCAGTCTCAGTTGAATGACTAGTCTTGAACCTGACTGATATTGTGATCAAGAAGGTCATTCTGAGAGAGATAGCAGCAGAGCTGGCCAAGGACGGCACGTTCAAGAGTTTTGGAGAGAAAAGAAAGAAGGGATACTGGTCTGTAGTTGTTGACATCGGAGGGATCGGATGTAGGTTTTTTCAGAAGGGGTGCAACTCTCGCCTCTCTTGAAGACGGAAGGGACGTAGCCAGCGGTCAAGGATGAGTTGATGAGCGAGGTGAGGTAAGGGAGAAGGTCTCCGGAAATGGTCTGGAGAAGAAAGGGAGGGGATAGGGTCACGGGCAGGTTTTTGGGCGCCGGCCGTCACAAGACGCGAGATTTCATCTGAGAGGAGAGGGGAGAAAGAGGTCAAAGCACAGGGTAGGGCAGTGTGAGCAGAACCACGGTGTCGTTTGACTTAGCAAACGAGGATCGGATGTCGTCGACCTTCTTTTCAAAAATGGTTGACGAAGTCATCAGCAGAGAGGGAGGAGGGGGGAGGAGGGGAGGAGATTCAGGAGGGAGGAGAAGGTGGCAAAGAGCTTCCTAGGGTTAGAGGCAGATGCTTGGAATTTAGAGTGGTAGAAATTGGCTTTAGCAGCAGAGACAGAAGAGGAGAATGAGAGAGAGGAGGGAGTGAAAGGATGCCAGGTCCGCAGGGAGGCGAGTTTTCCTCCATTCCGCTCGGTGCCCGGAGCCCTGTCTCTGTGAGCTCGAATGAGTCGTCGAGCCACGGAGCAGGAGGGGAGGACCGAGCGGCCTGGAGGATAGGGAACATAGAGAGTCAAAAATGCAGAAAGGGGGGAAGAGGAGTTTGAGGAGGCAGAATCAGGAGATAGGTTGGAGAAGGTTTGAGCAGGAGGAAGAGATGATAGGATGGAAGAGGAAGAGTAGCGGGGGAGAGAGAGCGAAGGTTGGGACGGCGCGATACCATCCGAGTAGGGGCAGTGTGGAAGTGTTGGATGAGAGCGAGAGGGAAGATACAAGGTAGTGGTCGGAGACTTGGAGGGGAGTTGCAATAAGATAGTGGAAGAACAGCATCTAGTAAAGATGAGGTCAAGCGTATTGCTGCCTTGTGAGTAGGGGGGGAAGGTGAGAGGGTGAGGTCAAAAGAGGAGAGGAGTGGAAAGAAGGAGGCAGAGAGGAATGAGTCAAAGGTAGACGTGGGGAGGTTAAAGTCACCCAGAACTGTGAGAGGTGAGCTCCTCAGGAAAGGAACTTATCAGGGCTCAAGCTCATTGATGAACTCTCCAAGGGAACCTGGAGGGCGATAAATGATAGGATGTTAAGCTTGAAAGGGCTGGTAACTGTGACAGTGGAATTCAAAGGAGGCGATAGACAGATGGGCAGGGGAGAAAGGAGAAATGTCCATTGGGAGGAATGAGCCAGGGCCACCACACCCGCTGACCAGAAGCTCTCGGGGTGTGCGAAAACACGTGGGCAGACGAGGAGAGAGCAGTAGGAGTAGCAGGTTATCAGTGGTAATCCATGTTTCCGTCAGTGCCAAGAAGTCGAGGGACTGGAGGGAAGCATAGGCTGAGATGAACTCTGCCTTGTTGCGCAGTACGCAGTTCAAGAGCGGCCTGGACCTGGAACTCCACGTGGGTCGTGCGCGCTGGACCACAGGTTAGAGTAGCACGCGGCACGCGGTGTGAAGCGTTTGTATGGTCTGTGCAGAGAGGAGAGAACAGGGATAGACAGACACATAGTTGACAGGCTACAGAAGAGGCTACGCTAATGCAAAGGAGATTGGAATGACAAGTGGACTACACGTCTCGAATGTTCAGAAAGTTAAGCTTACTGTGCAAAAAAATCTTATTGACTAAAATGATGATAGTACTGCTGGCTGGTGAAATAGGCTAGCTAGCAGTGGCTGCGTTGTTGATTTTGTTTGAAAGTGTAGCTGGCTAGGTAATCTAACTGGCTAGGTAACCTCGACAATTACTCTAGACTACACAATTATCTTGGATACAAAGACGGCTATGTAGCCAGCTAAGATCAAACAAATCAAACTGTTGTACTGTAATGAAATGAAATGTAATACTACCTGTAATACTACCGTTGGAGCAAAGCGGAATGCAACTACTCGCTCAAACCAAACGCGAAGTGCGTATCGTAGAGGGAGAGGCAATAGAAGTGTTGTTTCTTGTATTATTGTCTTTTGTGTCTTTAGAGGACTGCTTCACCTTAATGTCCCCTTTCCCTTTTATTCTGTCTTATTTTAGTCCACTTTGTCCCTTCTTTGTCCCTTCTTCTCTTCTGCCAACTAGACACTCCTTGTTAGCTAGCTAGCTTCTTTCAGGAATGTCCCTAGCAACTGCCTAGCAACAGGTAAACAACTTAGCTAGCTAAGAAAACGGTATAATTTTATGAAAAATTGTTACTTTTTCAAAAGCCTTTCTTCTTTGTTTGCTGCTTGTTTGGTCTCCTATTCAGTTTGCAGTTTTCTTTTGATTTTTTTTCAATGTACTTTACTCTAAAAAAACATTTAAATTTCAATATTTGTAGGAGCTCATCTTTTCAGCTGCTGCTGCTTAATTTGGAACTCCGGAACAAACACACGTCCGACTGCTACGCCATCTTGGTATCCGATTTTCTGCTGCTCTTTAATTATTTGTTATTCTTATTTCTTACTTTTTGGGGGATTTTCTTAAAACTGCATTGTTGGTTAAGGACTTTTAAGCAAGCATTTCACTGTAAGGTCTACCTACACCTGTTGTATTCGGCGCATGTGACAAATAGATTTTGATTTGATTTGACGTAGAGGGTATACACGATATAACGGGGTATACACGATATAACGGTACGTATTTTTCCGTCCTCATTCAAACTTTCTATATTAAATCATAGTTTCAGAACTAGCATCACTTGTTATAATCTAGCTATCACGCTCTCCTTTCTATTTTGAATGCTTTACAAACAAACATCTCATTTACAAAACCACTCTGCACTCCAAAGAGAAACGGAAAACCAATCAGCAATAGACAGTAACTGTAGTTTTGCTTGTCCTTTTTATATACAAGGAGATGTCTTGCGTGAAATAAACATACCTTTTCTGTTGGTGTGCGTCAGAGCAATCTAAAAAAACACTCCTAATGTTCCCTAATTAAAACGGCATAATTGAGAGCGGAAAATAAATAATATCATAGTTGCACTCAACACGGTCCTTCTTTCCCAACTGGAGTAACTGATGTGTGAAAAATACAATATTCTTACTCTAATTAACATATCTTGGGAACAGAAAACAAAAGGCTTGATTTTACAGCCATTGTCCCTGCAGAATAATGACTCCAATATAGAACGGCAACGTCTTGAGAAAAACATCACGACTACTGATGGAGTTATAGACCGTATAATATTTGGGCCAAACTGTACTGTAGGTAGTCATGATGAAAGACACCATGATACGTTTTCACTAACTCCTTATAGTAGGTACTAAGTGTACAGTTGACTAAGGTGCAACTCCACAGAGAAACCATTGCTTCGTTGAACACACTCCTTCGATGACTGCAGCTAAGATATCCTCTCTGGCCTGCGAGCTGTTCACTTCATAGTCCGTATAGAATGGCCATTCTGCTCTGTCATAAAAGAAGGACTTGAAAGGGATATATGCACTTGCCACTCGCACAGACAATCATGTACCAGGAGAAAATGGACTTGGCAGTAACAGGATATGAGGCAATGGGATCTAAGGACTTGACACTCGCTCAGCTTAGGGGATCAGGCAGGTTCTCTCAGCCCAAGGAGTGTTCTCCCACAATGCCATTGTGCAGCGGTGCACAGCTGGGAGGCGAGGATAGCGAGTGCGTCCGTCTGATCGTGTGACTTGGCCCAGTGTGCCCCCAAGTCACATTCATCTCTGGGTTTTTAGCTATAGGTTTCAGTGGGGAGCTTGACTGTGGGGTATACAGTACCCAGATCCCCTGGTGGCTCTGCAGCAGGAAGGAACAGACCCCTACATGGTTTTTACTAGGTGGTGTACAGCTATGAATGGAAGTGACTTTTTCATAGCAGGTTAGGAGAATTAACATAGCAGGTTTGAGAATCAGGTTAAGGTTAGGAAAAAGGTTAGCGTCAGATAAAATGCTTTCTTAACCTGCTACGAAAAGTCACTTCTGATCGTAGCTGTACTCCATCTCGTCACAACCCTGCAGGAGAGCATTCTGGTGATTAGACAGTGGTGGTTGAGCGGCTCCAGCTGACTGGCTGCAAAGCTGCAATCAGTCGGCCCTCACACTCTGATTTGCCTGCTGTGTGAGAGTTAGAAGGGGAAATGGGATCATGACTCAATGTTTGTTGTGGTTGATGAGGTTCATGAAAACTGTGCCATTAAATGCTATTCTACACCTTGTAAGTATTTGTGAGATGTGAATTAATTCATGAAAAGGACTGTTTGGGTGCTATGACATTTTCAAAAAGAATGACTGAAAGCATGCCTTTGAGCATACAGCAATATGTATTTCACAGCAAAAAGATGATGCATGTTGTACATCTTATCAGCGTCCCTGTTTAAGACCTGAATATTGAAGCATTGTGCCACCCATAGACCTTGTCTGGTCATACGTTGAACTCTGAGAAGGAGAGCGACTATGTGATCTATCTGATTAGAAGCATAACTAAGCAGGTTTAAACCCTGCCTCTCTGACTCAGGCAGCTAAAGAACAGTGGATCAAGAAAAGGCACCTTGTGCCCAAGGTATAATATACCCAAGATCACATCTACCTTTGTTGTTGTACTTGCTCGAAGCTACAAGTCATGTTTAGAGTATACCAAGCCAATCTATAGTAACCTACATGTAACATTTAAAATATATTGAGTACAATACTCATTCAGTTCCATTTGTACCAGATAGTTAAAGCAGCGGTTCATGCCTTGTGTTGTCCCCCTGCATTTGTGTCCTCTCTCCTGCCACCATCTCCTCCTTCGGCACTGCTTTCCAGCCACAGTCTTGTCAGATAAATGAATGGCTTATCACTGGCTAATTTCATAATAGCCACTTATCGATCTGCATGAGTTGGCGTCACGTAATTGAAATGAGGCTGGGACATTGTGTCTCAGGAAGCCGGTGGAGAGGGTTCTTGAACAATGCCTCAGGGCCTCCAAGGAGATGTCTGTTAATTTTCTCTCTCTCTCTCTCTCTCTCTCTCTCGCTCTCTCCCTGAGCGACGTGGACGTGTCTGCATGCCGCCTAAGCATGTTTTTATGTCGACACACAGTGGGTTGCTATTATCCTGCATGTCATAGCTGTATTAGTGTATATGAAGCCCACTTTAAAACGGCATTATAAAGTGGTCTGGGACTTCCACTTACACTCAAGTTTTATGAAAGACGATGTTCCTCTTTGTTTTTGAGTAATTTGGGTAAAAATAAGCTTTGAAAGCCTTTCCATTAGTAAAAGGTCTGAAAATGGAGCAAATCTGTTTTGCCAATTTAAAATGGGGATTTTCGATGCACTAAAAGCCTGAGTAGTTGTAATGCAAATGGGGAAAGCAGAAATACATCTGCTAATGTCAGTCAGCAATACAGTGAGAGAAAAGGTGAGGAAGAGGAAAGGCTATATGGTAATTTATTCGGCTGGAATGTGGTTTAATTTCCCCCACAGTGAGCCAATACGCCACAATTCCCATCATCGTGTTCTGCTGCATCTGTGTGAGATTAAGAAAACCTGCTCCAACTTCTTAATTCAACAGATAAACAAAAGGGAGAGCATGTGTGCGTCAGCACGCTCTCAGTAAGTACACAGATTTACATTATTCATGAACACCTGAATTTTCATTTTCATCACAAACTGCTGCTCCTGTTGCTAAACTTTGCAAAACACCAGACAATCTGCTTGGTGATTATAGCTTCAGACGAGAGAGATAATGAGAGGTCCACCCCTAAAGTGCAGTGACTGACAGTGAACACATCTCTCTCATTGTTCTCCAGGAAATCACCACCCAGGTTTAGATCATTTCTCTCTCAGGTGTGGGACTTTTTAACAGAAGCAGTTGACCATGCCCGCCGCCCGCTATAACCTCCACCGATGATTTGAAATTTAAATGACAGAGTTGTCTCTCAAGCATGCCATGTGTGACAAAGCCTCCTTTCTTATAAAACAAAAGTATTTAATAGAGAGCTATTGAGTAATGACCCCTTTTGTGCCATGTAATCAGGTAAATTATGGATAGAGTCGCATCGGTAAATTATATGGTGTCAGTCATCTCTGTCATTTCTACTTAAACACCCGTTTTATTTGTACTGGCCTCAGATCAGCTTCCACCCCTACAGGAGTGTGAGAGGGTGTTAGTCTGGCACACATTTCTGCATTAAGAACAGTTTGTTGTTTGTTAGTGCATTCTTTTTTTTTTTACAGCACAGTCACGATTTCTATACATTGCCATAGAAATGTGATTTATTGATAAGCAATGACCTTTATTGTCTGTGTTCAACCTGTGTTGAGGTAAGTAAGATACCACACACAGCAGTGGGGGTAGGCTGAACTACAGAGAGTTAACATGACAGTGGTTGACTGGGGTAATATCTGTTCACTGGGGCGTGTAAGGTGAAGATAATGTGTGTTTGTCTTACAGTAAAAGGCGGTGTACTGCCCAGGGGCTCCCCAAGCATCACGGTTCCCATCAGACGTCGCTGGAGGAAGTGCCAGCGCCATTACATTAACTACTAGCCTGTTGGTTGACAGAGCCTCAGGGCGTAGGAAATTACTAAAATGTCTGTAGATAGCCATGCGTTATTGAGTATTACTGAATATACTGAAAGCTACATGACAGTAGTTATTTGTCTCAGGCTCTGGGCTGTGTGAGTCTAGCATGTTGGAGCTGTGTGACTCCACATGCCGTGTATTCTCGCTACGAGAACCATAATTAAATCTCGAGCTAGCTGGTGTGATCACATGTCTACCCGCCTAAAAATAACCTCACTCCCAACATACAATGGGGATAATGCCCATAACTCTAAATAGACTCGCTGGAGGGAAGTAGGGGATTAAATCACCAGTTAGCGATGGCTGCCATAAGGAGGAGTTTCAACATTGAGCAATAGATTGATTCCAGTGCCGTCAGTGACATAGTAATGTGCATTGTGCTGTAATTAGTATCTGTCAGGTAAATGAGGCTCGTCCCATTACTGTACTGTGCTATTCTCCATCAATGGGAATCCTCCTCTGCTAGTTGCCACAGGAATGGTTTGATTAAGATTAAAATGAAGAAATTAAGGCAGGTAGCCTAGCGGTCAAGCGCATTGGGCCGGTAACCGAAAGGTCGCTGGTTCGAATCTCCGAGCAGACTAGGTGAAAAATCTGTCGATGTACCCTTGAGGAAGACATTTAACCATAATTGCTTCTGTATGTCACTCTGGCTAAGAGCATCTGCTAAAATAGTTTGAATGGGTTTTTTCTCTTTAGCAGGCGCCACTCTCAGGTCTCAGACAATACTGCTTTCACGACCAAAGACAATGCCATTATGCAGATACATGTATATGACATGCACCTCCCCATGGCAGCCATTTTGCTGTCCTTCCTGTACCCCATGTCCACCTCCCTATGCATTAATTCAAATGGGGCATTGAGCTCCTGCTGGAGTGTTGATGAGACTCCTGAGAGTCTCGCTAAGGCACTCGACCGTTAATCAAATGAATAGAAATGCAGTCTGTACACTRCTCCCACCTGCCCCAGCTAAGTCCTCATTATTAATGCTTGAGAGCAATTCCACAGTAACAGTGTGATTCTGAGACAGACTTTTTCACACAGAAAATTATGCCAAGCAAAAACCATTGATTGTGAAGTTTTACAAACCACACACATGCAGAAGTCAACTTTTAACAATTGCCTCTGAACATTTTACTAAAACACATTTACTTGAGGAACAGAGCAGATGCAACGTTTGGTAACAGAATGAAAGTAATATCTCCAGTTTATTTATGTGACCACATTTTCCAAAAACACTGTTAAATATCTACTCCAAATGAAGATTCAAAGATGTCTGCAGAAATAATGGGGTGTCATTATTAATATGACACCTTGAGTTTGAAARAAATCTGTTGGTTATTGAACTACAGTAAGTGAAGTGGATCAACATCTGGTAACAGAATGATGGTAAACAAATGACTTTGATCTGTACTATACAGAAATACATARTTAGGAATGTCATTATCTTCACTGTGATGTATCTTAAATAGGTACACAGACGTAGAAAAATGTAATATCCTCTTTTTCGTGCTTGGGTATTATTCTACACACTGGCTATTATTGTAATGAAATCTGCCCCCAAACAAGACCACATTTGCAGTGGTGGAAAAAGTATTCAATTGTCATACTTGAGTAAAAGTAAAGATAGAAAATGTGAAAGTCACCCAGTAAAATACTACTTATGTCTAAAAGTATTTGGTTTTAAATATACTTAAGTATCAAAATTAAATGGAATTGCTAAAATGTACTTAAGTATCAAAAGTAAAAATATAAACCATTTAATATCCCTTATGTTAAGCAAACCAGACGGCASAATTTAACTTTTTTTAAATTGACGGATAGACAGGGGCACACTACAACACTCAGACATAATTTACAAACAAAGCATTTATGTCTAGTGAGTCCGCCAGATCAGAGGCAGTAGGGATGACCGGGGATGTTTTTATTTTACCTTTATTTAACCAGGTAGGCTAGTTGAGAACAAGTTCTCATTTGCAACTGCGACCTGGCCAAGAAAAAGCAAAGCAGTTCGACACATACAACAACACAGAGTTACACATGGAATAAACAAACATACAGTCAATAATACAGTAGAAAAAGTATATATACAGGGTGTGCAAATGAGATAAGATAAGGGAGGTAAGGCAATAAATAGGCCATGGTGGCGAAGTAGTTACATCATACCAATTGTGTATATCTATTTTTTTATACTTTAAGGGGTCTTACAATTCTAAATCAAAAAGCGACATGATCCACGGTATGTCCATCTGAAAACCATTCCATATAACACGGGAGTGATAGATGTGCAGAAGATGAATGTGCAAGTAGAGATACTGGGGTGCAAAGGAGCAAGATAAATAAATAAATACAGTATGGGGATGAGGTAGTTGGATGGGCTATTTACAGATGGGCTATGTGCAGGTGCTTAAAGCTAGGGAGGGAGATATGAGTCTCCAGCTTCAGTGATTTTTGCAGTTCGTTCCAGTCATTGGCAGCAGAGAACTGGAAGGAAAGGCAGCCAAAGGAGGAATTGGCTTTGGGGGTGACCAGTGAGATATACCTGCTGGAGCGCGTGCTACGGGTGGGTGCTGCTATGGTGACCAGTGAGCTGAGATAAGGCGGGGCTTTACCTAGCAAAGACTTGTAGATGACCTGGAGCCAGTGGGTTTGGCTACGGGTATGAAGCGAGGGCCAGCCAACGAGAGCGTACAGGTCGCAGTGGTGGGTAATATATGTGGCTTTGGTGACAAAACGGATGGCACTGTGATAGACTGCWTCCAATTTGTTGAGTAGAGTGTTGGAGGCTATTTTGTAGATGACATCGCCAAAGTCGAGGATCGGTAGGATGGTCAGTTTTACGAGGGTATGTTTGGCAGTGTGAGTGAAGGATGCTTTGTTGCGAAATAGGAAGCCAGTTCTAGATTTAATTTTGGATTGGACATGCTTAATGTTGTCTTGATAACTGTGTGAAATGGACAATATTCCTGTCAAAATGTAATAAGTACTTTTGGGTGTCAGGGAAAATGTTTGGAGTAAAAAGGGCATCATTTTCTTTAGGATTGTAGTTAAGTAAAAGTTGTCAGAAATATAAATAGTAAAGTAAAGTACAGACACCTAAAAAAAAACACTACTTTAAACCACACTGCAAATTTGGTTGGTCCAAACTGGACCAAATCTGTACCAATCATTGGAAACGTATCTATGCCTTCGTTTCCCAAAAATGTAGACTCTTAGCTTTCAAATGACACCAACTTTGGTATGCTCCCATAAACTTCACATGTTGGTTCGCATGAGTCCTTTTACATGGAAATGACCATGAGCATCAGGCAGCATAGTAAAGAGTCCAGAACGTTCAGGCTGAGCCTGAGGAGGCCGGACGCGGCTCATAAGAGGATCTTAATTTAGTCACAATTTTTCTGCTGGTAAAAATGCTAACTTGTAGTTTATTCAAGGTTTAAAAACACTTCTARAGTTTGTAATTTCCACTTTAAAATGTCAGACTTGATTTGCCCTAATGAAAAAAATCTATTAACCCCTACAAAAAAATTCCATTAATTATTATCCACATAATAATTCACATTTCCTTTTGCTGCATGATTAGCAAACTGTCTCTAATTAAGATCCTACATCTGTACGTTTTTGTTTGTTTTATGAGCCATCAAACATCTCAAGACCACATAATTTGATTACACATCTCATTACACCATCCACTTTCAATAAAGAGCCTCCAGGGGCAAGTTTTGGAAGCAGGGAATGTGCAATTAAGACACTCTCTGAGAGGGCCTGATCAAATCCATGGATCTGAATATTTTAGTGTTCTGCTGGGGATAATGTTAGGCCTGCCTGTTAGCTGTCTCTGTGTTTATGTAAGCTTGTAACCAATTCAGGCAGCTCAGCCTCTGTTTTGTAAAGGCTTACATTGACATTGCCCAATTGTTATCTTGATAACATTTATCCTGTTATACAACAATATATGCCATCATACATTACCTGTGGTCCTATGAACGAGCAGAAGGAACTCAAAATATTGATTTTCTCCATCAACTGTTGCCCAAGGATTTCTGAGCAGAGATAAYGTGGTTTGAGGTCTGGATCCACTGATAATAAGAAGTGGCTCCCCGCCATCAGAGGTGGGTCTTCAGTTCAAGACCTGTGCACTCGGTATACCCTTAAGAGGATTGAACCCTTTAAAGCTACTGTAGTCCCCCACCACCTGCTGTTGATGTCTCTAAGCATTTGGTGTAAATCTGATTTACCTTAAAGGTAGACCCAGTGAAACGATGTTGCAACGAAAAGCACTGCAGATATTGAGATGAGCGCGATGCAAGACTTTGTGTTTGTAATTTAGTTCATGCAACGACATCTCGCTGAGTCTACCTTTAAGATATGGCAAATTATTAGCGGTAAATATGGCCAGTATCACTCCAAATGATATACATTATCTGGCATTAGAGAAGAAAATGCGATATGATTGTGATCATTTCATTTAATGACCTGAGTAACCTTGGCTCTTCATCTCAAGGGAGCTTCTCCTTTGAGTATTTGCTGCTTGTTTACTTGACAGACTAGATAATAATCACACCTCCCCATTAAGTCAATCATGCACATTGTGGATTGCCTCACGTTTCGTCTCCTGAACTCAATTTCCATATAACAAAAATAAACGATTAGTATTAGTAATCTGCCAATAAAATCCCAGCACAGCGACACAGCCTCCCTAGATGAGTTTGGAAAGAGATGGGGAGAGAGAGAGAGAGATGGAGAGACACAGGAAGTGCGAGAGAGAGAGAGAGAGAGACAGTAAAATAGAGAGATAGTGAGACACAGAGAGAGACCAGAAAAGGAGAGATATACGGAGGGAGAGACAGGATTAGCAAGTCAAACGGTGTGGTGGGCCCTCATTGACCCAGTGCGTACCTGGGGTCACCTTGATTGGAAGGAAGAGAGAGTATAGGTTTACTGGGAGTGTATGATGCACAGCCTTGGATGTGGAATCCAATCTGGCTGACTTCAAAGCACACTTGGCCTAATTTACTGGAAATGGTAAACTCACGGCCTTTTATGATTAGAATTCAGTTGGAATGCTAGTTTGGAACCTTGCTGTTGAATGATTTCCAAACACTGTTGTTGATGCCTATCAGAGTTGACTTTGAGTAACTCCTGTCTTTCCATTAGAGGAGCTCACAGCCATGAAGAAATGGTCCTCTTTACCCTGAGATGTAATTAGGTTTGCTAACACACATTTAGTGTTGGGTGTTATGCAGATTTTCATATCGTTTCTGTACCATACCGGGGTATACGGTATTACCGGAAGTGCATATAAGGGGCACTATTTCAAAATATACAGTTGAAGTCGGAAGTTTACATACACTTATGTTGGAGTCATTAAAACTCGTTTTTCAACCACTCCACACAATTCTTGTTAACAAGCCATAGTTTTGGCAAGTCGGTTAGGACATCTACTTTCTGCATGACACAAATCATTTTTCCAACAATTGTTTACAGACAGATTATTTCACTGTATCACAATTCCAGTAGGTCAGAAGTTTACATACACTAAGTTGACTGTGCCTTTAAACAGCTTGGAAAATTCCCGAAACTGATGTCATGGCTTTAGAAGCTTCTGATAGGCTAATTGGTATCATTTGAGTCAATTGGAGGTGTACCTGTGGATGTATTTCAAGGCCTACCTTCAAACTCAGTGCCTCTTTGCTTGACATCATTGGAAAATCAAAAGAAATCAGTCAAATCCTCAGAAAAAAATTGTAGACCTCCACAAGTCTGTTTTATCCTTGKGAGCAATTTCCAAACGCCTGAAGGTACCACGTTCATCTGTACAAACAATAGTACGCAAGTATAAACACCATGGGACCACGCAGCCGCCATACCGCTCAGGAAGGAGACGCGTTCTGTCTCCTAGAGATGAACGTACTTTGGTGAGAAAAGTGCAAATCAATCCCAGAACAACAGCAAAAGACCTTGTGAAGATGCTGGAGGAAACAGGTACAAACGTATCTATATCCACAGTAAAACGAGTCCTAGATTGACATAACCTGAAAGGTCGCTCAGCAAGGAAGAAGCCACTGCTCCAAAACCGCCATAAAAAAGCCAGACTATGGTTTGCAACTGCACATGGGGACAAATATCGTACTTTTTGGAGAAATGTCCTCTGGTCTGATGAAACAAAAATAGAACTGTTTGGCCATAATGACCATCGTTATGTTTGGAGGATAAAGGGGGATCCTTGCAAGCCGAAGAACACCATCCCAACCATGAAGCATGGGGTTGACAGCATCATGTTGTGGGGGTGCTTTGCTGCAGGAGGGACTGGTGCACTTCACAAAATAGATGGCATCATGAGGAGGGAAAATTATGTGGATATATTGAAGCAACATCTCAAGACATCAGTCAGGAAGTTAAAGCTTGGTCGCAAATGGGTCTTCCAAATGGACAATGACACCAAGCATACTTCCGAAGTTGTGCCAAAATGGCTTAAGGACAACAAAGTCAAGGAATTGGAGTGGCCATCACAAAGCCCTGACCTCAATCCCATAGAACATTTGTGGGCAGAACTGAAAAAGCGTGTCGGAGCAAGGAGGCCTTCTAACCTGACTCAGTTACACCAGCTCTGTCAGGAGGAATGGGCCAAAATTCACCCAACTTATTGTGGGAAGCTTGTGGAAGGCTACCCGAAACGTTTGACCCAAGTTAAACAATTTAAATGAAATGCTACCAAATACTAATTGAGTGTATGTAAACTTCCGACTTCAACTTTATATATATATATATTATATTATTTATTTATTTTAAATTGGGGGAACACAAAACAATTTATGCAACAGGGATCTTAATCCAGGAGGGGATTGAATGTCTGTTGTAACGAAGAAGCTTGGTCTTGACTCCTAGCCACTTAACTAGCAAGTTAGCAAACCAAATGCATAGCTGGAGTCATGTTCGATTACAGACTCAAAATGGCCAGAAACAAAGACTTTCTTCTGAAACTTGTCAGTCTATTCTTGCTCTGAGAAATGAAGGCTATTCCATGCAAGAAATTGCCAAGAATTTGAAGATCTGGTACAACGCTGTGTCCTACTCCCTTCACAGAAGAGCGCCAACTGGCTCTAACCAGAATCAAAAGAGGAGTGGGAGGACCCTTTGCACAACTGAGCAAGAGGACAAGTACATTAGAGTATCTAGTTTTAGAAACAGACGGGATGGATCCGGGATGCTGGCCTTCTAGGCAGAGTTGCAAAGAAAAAGCCATATCTCAGACTGGCCAATAAAAATAAAAGACTAAGATGGGCAAAAGAACAGACACTGGACAGAGGAACTTTACCTAGAAGGCCAGCATCCCGGAGTCGCCTCCTGACTGTTGACGTTGAGACTGGTGTTTTGCGGGTACTATTTAATGAAGCTGCCAGTTGAAGATTTGTGAGGCATCTGTTTCTTGAACTAGACACTAATGTACTTGTCCTCTTTCTCAGTTGTGCACCGGGGCCTCCCACTCCTCTTTCTATTCTGGTTGGAGCCTGTAATCGAACCCACAAATGCTGATGCTCCAGATACTCAACTAGTCTCAAGAAGGCCAGTTTTATTGCTTCTTCAATCAGAACAACAGTTTTCAGCTGTGCTAACATAATTGCAAAAGGGTTTTCTAATGATCAATTAGCCTTTTAAACTTCTATCAGCTAACACAACGTGCCATTGGAACACAGGAGTGATGGTTGCTGATAATAATAAGGCCTATGTAGCTATTCCATAAAAAATCTGCCATTTCCAGCTACAATAGTCATTTACAACATTAACAATGTCTACACTGTATTTCTGATCAATTTGATGTTATTTTAATGGACAAAAAATGTCATTTTCTTTCAAAAACAAGGACATTTCTAAGTGACCCCAAACTTTTGAACGGTAGTGTAGATATTTTTAAATACTCCCAGTACACAGTATAAACGGTATTTTGCACAAACCTACATCCAGTTAAGATGACTGTAAAGCCCAACATTCTAATCTGAATGTCCCTCCTAATGGCTAGTAAATTCCTTGGTTTCCAGCTAGACATTTTCCCTAACCATCCATCCCTGTCCTTCTGTGGGAATCAAATAATGTTTCATAGAAAAATAAATTCAGCTTGAGAAATTCTTGTAATTATTTGTCAGTAGTTGGTCCATGGAGAATGTGTGTCACGTTGAACACCTTACCCATTATGTCTGGGGTTTGAACCCCGGTGACCTCTCTCTGTTGTGTCTTTTCTGTGAAAAACAGGTTTAATTATGTGAGCGATTGCTTTGCCAGGCAAAACAGATGAATGTGAAGGCCGATGGGTTGAGCCAACAGCATGCAGAGCATTACTAATAAGACAGGGCGATGATGGGAATATTTAAAGGTCTATGAATTTCATAGATCAACAACAATATCTAATTTAAAAGAGCATCGATCACAGTTCCTCATTTTGAAGTCATTCAGCTTTTCATCCACATCAAGGTGTTCCTGGAGACATCATATTGATTGGAAGAACGAATACTTCAATAGCAACGTTGATCGCTTGAWTCGTCTCTTAATTCGTTTGCAATTAATGAATCTATTGTAGTCCGTGGTTGTTGTTTTGTTTGCGTGCGTATCCAAGGAACATGCATAGGCTGAGTCACCTCTGGTGCGACTGAATAAGGAAGTGTCGACGTGGAGAGAAAAACTAGATTAGTTATGCATGACATTTACCAGACAGAAATTTGGTCAGTGATCCTCTTGACAGGCCGTGTTGCTACTCTGCCTGTGGTCTCAATTTCCTCTACTTCCTTCACCTGATGGGGAAGCTGTGCCTCTCACAGAGAAGACCTCAGATGTGTAATTTGGACACTGCGGCTCTCATTTCCATGCAGATGCATTTGGCCTCGTTTTCATAATTTCTCGTCCTCCGCCTGTCGCCCGTCTCGCTTCCCTCGCTTCCCTCGCAGCATCATCTGGGGCAGGTCTGGCCTTGTCATCCAGCCGTTGACAACCATGCGTGCTGACAGCCGCCCACTCGGCCCCGCCGTCTATGCTGTATGTGGGGGGAGGGGGTGCTTTATGTCCCCCCAGCACCTCCTGATCCACCTACACCCCTAACCCCCCCATCTCCCCATCTCCCCCCTGGGTAGATTCGGGGGTGACATGGCGCTCTGCCGTGTCACATCATCCATCAGGCTGWCAGAGGCTGTCGACCGGACCAGGAATGCCACAGATCTGTAAACAACGGAGTGAGAGACGCAACCGTCCCTGGGTCCCGTGCAGCAGGCCAAGCAGGCTTCTCCTCCTGGATGACTCACTCTCCCCCACGCCACGCCAGAGGGGGGACACAAAGACACAGACAGAAGCTACTTCTGATCAGCACACCGCCAGGTGGAAATGACYAACACCTCTTGATGCATGTTGTTTATGTGTCTGCACACCCTGCCGGAACACATGATAATGATCAATGAACTGTTACTCTGTGATGAGGGGATGATGTCATTATATCAATAGGGAGGAATTGATAGAGAACCGGTGGAGTGGTTGTTCTTGTCAATATGCTTATATTGAGATGTTGAAAGGATTCTTCTAAGGCTGTCTGGTAACGGCAAACCTAAATCCTCATTATAGCATAACCATAAGCTAAATGTACTTCTCTCAAAACATCACACTTTTCTGGAGCTGTGATGCACATAAGAACTCATGGCGGAGAAGATTACATTTTAAAAAATTTATACTGGGACATTTGAGTTGTCCAAATTGTTAATGAGTCGTAATGAACCCCCTCAACTCAGGACTGACGAGGTGATTTTGTGGTTTTCACTCTGAGGTGATGAATGAAGACTGTGACAGTTTTATTGGGTTGTATATTTTCTCCATTAAGGCAGAAAGACTTCAGGTGTCTGCGGACGGATTGGCTGTTGATGACTGCATGCAGAAACAGGCATGCACACTTTCATTACCCACTCGGCCAAACAGTAATCTGTCCGTGCAGATGGCTGAAGGGGGATTAATTTACTTTTTCATTAGTCTGTATTATTTTTTCCCACCACATGATTAATATTGTCACTTTGATTTTCTGTCAGGGATTAAATTATAGAGACCATGTGACTGCAGACTGTGGAATCACAACTAGGGGTGAATGACATTACGTCAATCCCCTGTGCTAACCTCATATTGCCCCCCCCCCCCCCACAGGCCAGCCAGGGCCTGTTGGAGCGTAGTGGGTTGAGGTGTTGGCTGGGGCTTGGCCAGGCTGCCGCTGGGCCAGGCTATGTGTGATGGCCAGCAGGGAGGGTACAGCTGGTGTCCCCACTGTGGGAGCGCACAGCCAGGCCAACTCTGCTGACGGGGATTCAGCCCAGAGCCACTGAGCTGCCGTATGGCCTCCAAATGGGATGGGTCCGGCCCCCCCTCTACAATCAGCACAGAGATCTATGGCCAAAGCCAATAATATAGTAGGGCAATTCCACGTTAACAGAGTAACACATTCTTCACTTTAAAATACAACTCTATGCACTACTCTAGCACTACTTGGAACAATTGCTACAGATTTTTTTTACAAAAATACATTTACTTGAAGAACAGTGCAGACGCAACGTTTTGTAAGAGAATGACGGCACAAACAGCACAAATCATCGTTCTTCAAGTAAATTTGTTTTTGTAAAATTTTCTGTGGAAATTGTTAAAAGTAGTTCTTGTGCGTGGTGCTGTATGATTTGTTTAACTTTGCAATCATTCTTTATTGTTTGACAACAACAAAAAAGTGAACAATCTGAGTCTGTGTCACTGTGTTACTGTGGAATTGTCCAATACACAGTTCAGTGAACTCAGTTTGAGATGAGGAATTTGAATGGCCGCAAAGTTCCAAGGCAATTACATGTAAGTATGAATATTCTAATGTTTCTCTGCTAATGGCTCTGTGTAACTGTGGTGTGTGGTAGGAGGATGACCTTGGAGTGTGGGAGGTGGGGATAGCTCAGCAGGGAGCTTGGTGACTCACCTTTAGAGAGAAGCTTTGGAATTTGGGAATCATGGTTGTAAATCGTGATTCTCGAACGAGTGTCTTATGAGGAAATTGGACATTGGGCAATTACTGGATGTAATGGGGCTTGCATATGAAAATGTTCATTGCCTTTTGTGAATGAATTAGACCAGGGGAAGCTTGATTTCCAGTTATGTTGATGTGCATTGTAAAATCTAGTAGATATAGTCATGTGCCTGTATTCATGTAAATGACCTTCTTATGTAGAGTAAAGATATAGACTGAAAGGCAAAGGAAATCAAATTGACATTTGTATGGAGGGGGGTTCAAGCTGTCATTGCCAAGGTCATCTATACCAATAATCTTCTTGGCTAAAATGGCGACTGATCTTTACCATTCTGAAGGACTAGCTTTTGTCATCATGTTATTATAGCCACTGACCAGGCAGCTGTTGGTGCTACACACCAAAGTTAGTTAGAGAGGACTTCCATTGGTACTCCCCCATCCCCGAGTGCACAGAGACTGTTTGCTGAGAGTGTACTGTAGGTATTTGTGATGACTATCTGTACGAGGTAAGCAGTTGTTCTAACGGCGTCTAACGGCTTCTAACTGAAGATGCACAGTGTATCTACATGCATACTGTATGTAACATATTTGTTGGCAGGGGCCGATGTCAAAGTAAATCCTAAAAAGGGTCAGCTACGTTATTAAACATGACGCCCATTCACCCACTCAGGCTAGTTCTGTGCAGAAAATACTACTTGGTTTGCCCCCTTGTATTTTGAATTTCAACTAGAGCCGTTTTGAATGAATAAAACATGGAAAAGTAATAGAAGTGAAATGATTTTACTCGTACTGTTCATAGTGATTCAGTTATTTTGTTTCCCTCTCCTCCTGAATGACTCACTCTCCCCCACGCCACGCCAGAGGGGACACACAAAGACACAGACAGAAGCTACTTCTGATCAGCACACCGCCAGGTGGAAATGACTAACACCTCTTGATGCATGTTGTTTCTGTGTCTGCACACCCTGCCGGAACCACGAGAATGATCAATGAACTATGTTACTCTGTGATGAGGGAATGATGTCATTATATCAATATGGAGGAATTGATAGAGCACCTGGTGGAGTGGTTGTTCTTGTCAACATGCTTAAACTGTTAATCCTCATTATAGCATAACCATAGGCAAAATGTATTTCTCTCAAAACACCACCACTTTTCTGGTGCGGTGATGCACATATGTAAGAACTCATGGCGAGAAAGATGAGAATTTTCTAATTATACCGGAACATTTGAGTTATACAAATTGTTTAAAGGTGAGGTGATTTTGTGGATCTCACTCTGAGGTGAAGAAATGACAACTTGGTTTGCCCCTCTGTCTTCTGAATTTCAACTAGAGCCCTTTTGATAATGCATTGAAAAGTTATTGAAATGAAATGATTTTACTCGTGCTGTTCATAGTAATTGTTATTTTCTTTTCAACGGATTATGCCTTTAAATCATGTAGTAAACATCATGAGAATCAGTAAATGGGGAAGATGAAGAACACACACACACACACACCCACACAGGAGAGATGAGGTGGAAGCCAGACGGCTGCCGCTCAATATGACATCTCCAGATTGAGATTAGCCCCTTTTCACTCCCAGAATGCCCCAAGGCTGTGTTTGACACTGTGTGTGTGGGAACATGAAAGGAGTCAGAGCRCTCTCCTGCTTAGCCCTCCATCATGACCTTTCAGCCCAGCCAGCCCTGCTCCTCATTCAATCCCCTATTGATTCCTTCCTGGTATTTCAGAGATCTTGATTTGAGGTACAGAGGAACACTTTCTTGAAAGGTGAACTACTGTATATTTCCTTCGTGAATTCCATCTCCTTATAAATGTAAAGATCCACTAGGGAATAATGTGTATGTTGCATAATGAAGTATTGTATGCAATTTCCTGTAAAAATATATAATTTCATCAATGTTATCATGGTACCCAGTGTTACACATCCTCATCAAATAACTTTCCTGAAGGATACAGAGCAGGCCAGAGGATAGCACTTATTGGATGGTATTGCTGATCTCCTTCCAGGCTGTTTCAAAATGAATGAAGGCAGGCTGGTATAACATGGAGTGAATAACCATCCCCCTCCTAGTGTCTGGGTCAGAGTCACGACTCATTCATAATTTTAATGAAAGATTGCCTTGCAGAGTTTTTCAAGCTCCTCTATGGATGAGCCCTCCCTTCCTCTCTGGGGAAATCATGTCTCCTTCATGGGCATGATCTGATGGGACCTGTGTGTGTGTGTGTGTGCGTGCGTGCATGCGTGTGAATGTACAGTATGTCTTAGTGTGTGTGCAGAGGCAAGACAGGGTTTTCCATGCATACTGAAACCACTCTCCCTTCACACACTCGCAAGCACACACACGCACAGACACACAGCTCCCAAGGGGGGATTTTTGGGAGTGTCCTTGCTTGTCATTGATGGTGTGCCCTACGATGGTGGGCTCAGACACAGGAGGGGATGTTATGTGTGCTGAAAGGGTCATCTTACTTTACCAGCGCCAGAGCAGAGCACGACAGATCCCCCGTCCCTAGCATCTCCCCTCGGCTCAACCAATCACAGCCAAGGACTCTGTGATGTAGCGCCCCTCTCATGTTGTTCTGTTGAGAGATGAGATTCAGTTTCAGCTGTGCTTAACATAATTGCAAAAGGACGTTTCTCTAATTGATCAATTAGCCTTTTAAACTTCTATCACGCTAACACCAACGTGCCATTGGAACCACAGGTGTGTGGTTGCTTGATAATTAATAAGGCCTATGTAGCTATTTCCATAAAAAATTGCCATTTCCAGCCACAATAGTCATTTACAACATTAACAATGTCATACCACTGTATTTCTGATCAATTTGATGTTATTTTATGGACAAAAAATGTCACTTTCTTTCAAAAACAAGGACATTTCTAAGTGACCCCAAACTTTTGACGGTAGTGTAGATATTTTTTAATTACTCCCAGTCACAGTATAAACGGTATTTTGCACAAACCTACATCCCAGGTTAAGATGACTGTAAAGCCCAACTTTCTAATCTGAATGTCCCTCCTAATGGCTTTTAGTTAAATTCCCTTGGTTTCCAGTAGACATTTCCCCTAACCATCCATCCCTGTCCTTCTGTGGGAATCAAATAATGTTCATAGAAAAATAAATTCGCTTTGAGAAATTCTTGTAATTATTTGTCAGTAGTTGGTCCATGGAGGAATGTGTGTCACGTTGAACACCTTTACCCATTATGTCTGGGTTTTGAACCCCGCGTGACCTCTCTCTGTTGTGTCTTTTCTGTGAAAAAACAGGTTTAATTCTGTTGAGCGAGCTTTGCCAGGCAAAACAGATGAATGTGAAAGGCCGATGGGTTTGAGCCAACAGCATGCAGAGCATTACTAATCAAGACAGGGCGATGATGGGAATATTTAAAGGTCTATTGAATATTCATAGATCACAACAATATTCTTAATTTTAAGAGGCATCGATCACAGTCCTCATTTGAAGTCATTTCAGCTTTTACATCCACATCAGGCGTGTTCCTGGAGACATCATATGGGAATCTGGAAGAACGAATACTTCAATAGCAAACGTTGAATTCGCTTGATTTCGTCTCTTTAATTACGTTGCAATTAATGAATCTATTGTTAGTCCGTGTTTTGCTTGTTTTGTTTTGCGTGCGTATCCAAGGAACATCATAGGCTGAGTCACCTCTGGTGCCGACTGAATAAGGAAGTGTCGACGTGGAGAGGAAAAACTAGATTAGATTATGCATTACATTTTACAGACAGAAATTGGTTCAGTGATCCTCTTTGACAGGCCGTGTTGCTACTCTGCCTGTGGTCCAATTTCCTCTTACTTCCTTCACCTGATGGGAAGCTGCTGCCTCTCACAGAGAAGACCTCAGATGTGTATTGGACACTGCGCTCTCATTTCCATGCAAGATGCATTTGGGGGGCCTCGTTTTCATAATTCTCGTCCTCCGCCATGTCGCCCGCTCGCTCCCTCGCTTCCCTCGCCAGCATCATCTGGGGAGGTCTTGGCCTTGTCATCCAGCCGTGACACCATGCACGAGCTGACAGGCCGCCCACGTCGGCCCCGCCGTCTATGCTGTATGTGCGGGGGAGGGGGTGCTTTATGTCCCCCCAGCACCGTCCTGATCCACCTACACCCCTAACCCCCCCATCTCCCATCTCGCCCACCTTGGGTTAAGATTCGGGGGTGACATGGGCGCCTGCCGTGTCAATCTATCCATCAGGCGACAGAGTGCTGTCGACCGGACCAGGAATGCCACAGATCTTGAAACAGACGGAGTGAGAGACGCAACCGTCCCTGGTCCCGTGCAGCAGGCCAAGCAGCGCTTCTTCCCTCCTGGATGACCTCTCACTTCTCCCCACGCCACGCCAGAGGGGGAACAAAGACACAACAGAAGCTGACTTCTGATCAGCAACACCGCCAGGTGGAAATGACTAACACCTCTTGATGCATGTGGGTTTATGTGTCTTGCACACCCTGCCGGACCATGATAATGATCATGAACTGTTAACTCTGGATGAGGGGATTGATGTCATTATTATCAATAGGAGGAATTGATTAGTAGCCCCGGTGGAGTGGATGTTCTTGTCAATAATGCTTATATTGAGATGTTGAAAGGTGCTTCTAAGGCTGTCTTGGTACGGCAAACCTAAATCGCTCATTATAGCATAACCATAAGCTAAATCGTACTTCTCTCAAAACATCACCACTTTTTCTGGAGCGTGATGCACATAAAGAACTCATGGCCGAGAAAGGATTACATCTTTTAAACAAAAATTACTGCGACATTTTGAGTTGTCAAATTTGTTAATGAGTCGTTAATGAACCCCCTCAACTCAGGACTGACGAGCGTGATTTTTGTGGTTTTTCACTCTTTGAGTGATGAAATGAAGACTGTGACAGTTTTATTCGGGTTGTGTATATTTTCTCCATAGGCAGAAAGACTTCAGCGTGTCGCGGACGGATTGGCTGTTTGATGACTGCAATGCCAGAAACAGGCATGCAACACTTTCATTTCCCACCACGTCGGCCAAACGTAATGTCGTGCAGATGGTGAAGGGGGATAATTACTTTTTCTTAGTCCTGTAATTATTTTTTCCCACCACATGAGTTAATATTGTCACTTGATTTTCCGGTTTTTTTTTCTCCTGTCAGGGGCCATTAAATATTGAGAGACCATGTGACTCAGATGTGGAATCACAACTAGGGTGTAATGACATTACGCTCAATCCCCTGTGCTAAACCTCATATTGCCCCCCCCCCCCCCCAACAGGCCAGCCAGGGCCTGTTGTGAGCGTAGTGGGTTGAGCTGTTGGCTGGGGCTTGGCCAGGCTGCCGCGCTGGGCCAGGGCTATGTGTGATGGCACAGCAGGGAGGTACAGCTGGGGTTCCCACTGTGTGGAGCGCACAGCCAGGCCATCTCCTGCTGACGGTGGATTTCAGCCCCAGAACCACTGAGCTGCCGTATGCCTCCAAATGGGATGGGTCCGCCCCCTCTACAATCAGCACAATGAGTCTATACGCCAGAGCCAAAAAATATTTAGTAGGGCAATTCCACGTTAACAGGAAACACCAGAGACTCGATCATCACGTTAAAATGCATGTGCAAACTAAACCAATGATTGCTAAGGTTTAAACAAACCATACAACTTCTATGCCACAATAACTTACTTGTAACAATTGCTACAGATTTTTTCTTACAAAAATTACATTTTACTTGAAGGACACAGTGGGCAGATGCATACATTTTGTAAGAGAATGACGGCACAAACAGCACAAATCATTTTCGTTCAATAAATGTGTTTTGTCAAATTTTGTATATTGTTTAAAAGTAGGTCCTTGTGCTGTTAATTGTGTAGGATTGTTTAACTTTGCAATCATTGTTTTTGTTTGATTATAAAAAGGTGAAACAATCCTGAGTCTTGTGCACTGTGTTACTGTGGAATTGTCCAATACAACCAGTTCTTGTAACCCAGTTTGAGATAAGGATTTGAACTGGCTGCAAAGTTCCAAGGCAATGACATGTAAGTATGGAATATCTGTTCTTCTACTAATGTGCTCTGTGTAACTGTTTGGTGTGTTGGTAGCAGGATGGACCTTGGGGAGTGTGAGGTGGGATAGCTCAGCAAGGCGAGCTTTGGTGACTCACCTATTAGAGAGAAGCTTTGGAACTTCGAAGGACGTGGTTGCTAAAATCGTATGTCCTCGAACGGGTGTCTTGAGGATATTTGGACATTGGGCAATTACTGGATGTAATTGGGCTTGCATATGGAAAATGTTTCATAAGCCTTTTGTGAATGAATTAGATCAGGCGGAAGCTTGATTCCTATTAAATTCATACATCAGTTGATGTGCATTAGAAAATCTAGTAGCTAGTGAGTCATGTGCCTGTTCTCAGTTAAATGACCTTCTATGTATAAGATATAGATTGAAAGCAAAGGAAAAAAATTGACATTTTGTCATGGAGGTGGGGTTCAATTTTCTGGCTAAAATGGCGACTGATCTTTACCATTCTGAAGCACTAGCTTTTGTCATCATGCTATTTATAAGCTTGCTGACCAGGCAGCTGTTAGTGCTACACACAAAGTTAGTTAGAGAGGATTTCCATTGGTACTCCCCATCCCAGAGTTCACAGAGACTGTTTACTAAGAGTGTACTGTAGGCATTTGTGATGACTATCTGTATTGAGGTAAGCAGTTGTTCAGAGGACACCACCAGGCTTCTTAACGGTTCTAACTGCAGAGAGGACGCACACTGTATCTACATGTATACTGTATGTAACATACTTGTTGGCAGGGGCAATGTCAAAGTAAATCCTAAATGGTCAGCTTACGTTATTTATACATGAGATATAGCTAATGACGCCCATTCACCCATTCGGCTAGTTCTGTTCAGAAATACTACTTGGTTTGAATGAAGAAAGCATGGCAAAGTTAATAGAAGTGAATGATTTTACTCCTAGCTGTTCATAGTGATTGCGTTATTTTCTTTCCTCTCCTCCTGGATGACTCCACTCTCCCCCACGCCCGCCAGAGGGGGGACACAAAGACACAGACATAAGCTTCTTCTGATCAGCACACCGCCAGGTGGAAATGACTAACACCTCTTGATGCATGTTGTTTATGTGTCTGCACACCCTGCCGGAACCATTGAATAATGATCAATGAACTGTTACTCTGTGATTGAGCGAATGATGTCATTATAATCAATATGAATTGATAGAGCACCGGTGGAGTGGTTGTTCTTGTCAATTGCTAAATTGAGATGTTGAAAGGATTCTTCTAAGGTTGTCTGGCAACGGAAACCTAAATCCCATTTATGAGCATAACCATAGGCAAAATGTACTTTCTCTCAAACATCACCACTTTTCTGGAGCGGTGATGACGTAAGATCTCATGGCGAGAAAGAGTGAGAATTTTCAAATTATACTGGAAACATTTGAGTTGTCCAAATTGGTTTAAAGAATCGTGTTGAACCCCATCCATTCAGGACTGACGAGGTGATTTTGTGGTTCTCACTCTGAGGTGAAGAAATTACGACTTGGCTTGTCATGTAGTGCACATCATGAGAATCACCACACACACACACCACACACACACACACACCACACACACACACACACACACACACACACACACACACACACCACACACACACACACACACACACACACACCACACACACACACACACACACACACACACACCACACACACACACACACACACACACCAACACACAGGAGAGGAGGTGGAAGGCAGACGGCTGCCACTCAATATGACATCTCCAGATTGAGATTAGCCCCTTTTCACTCCCAGAATGCCCCAAGGCTGTGTTTGACACTGTGTGTGTGGGAACATGAAAGGAGTCAGAGCACTCTCTGCTTAGCCCTCCATCATGACCTTTCAGCCCAGCCAGCCCTGCTCCTCATTCAATCCCCTATTGATTCCTTCCTGGTATTTCAGAGATCTTATTTGAGGTACAGAGGAACACTTTCTTGAAAGGTGAACTACTGTATATTTCCTTCGTGAATTCCATCTCCTTATAAATGTAAAGATCCACTAGGGAATAATGTGTATGTTTGCATAATGAAGTATTGTATGCAATTTCCTGTAAAAATATATAATTTCATCAATGTTATCATGGTACCAGTGTTACACATCCTCATCAAATAACTTTCCTGAAGGATACAGAGCAGGCCAGAGGATGCACTTATTGGATGGTATTGCTGATCTCCTTCCAGGCTGTTTCAAATGAATAAGGCAGGCTGGTATAACATGGAGTGAATAACCATCCCCCTCCTAGTGTCTGGGTCAGAGTCACGACTCATTCATAATTTTAATGAAAGATGCCTTGCAGTGTTTGTTGAGCTCCTCTATTGATGAGCTCTCCCTCCCTCTCTGGGGAAATCATGTTTCCTTCATGGGCATGATCTGATGGGACCTCTGTGTGTGTGTGTGTGTGTGTGTGTGTGTGTGTGTGTGTGTGTGTGTGTGTGTGTGTGTGTGTGTGTGTGTGTGTGTGTGTGTGTGTGTGTGTGTGTGGTGTGTGTGTGTGTGTGTGTGTGTGTGTGTGTGTGTGTGTGTGTTGTGTGTGTGTGCTGTGTGTGGTGTGTGTGTTGTGGTGTGTGTGTGATGTACAGTATGTCTTTAATGTGTGTGTGGAGAGTGCAAG
>NC_036864.1:10683794-10719682 GCF_002910315.2 Salvelinus sp. IW2-2015
GGCAAGCCAGGGTTTTCCATGCATACAGAAACCCTGCACCCTTCACCCACTCACAAGCACACACACAGACACACACAGCTCCCAAAGGGGGCATTTTTGGGAGTGTCCTTGCTTGTCATTGATGGTGTGCCCTGCGGTGGTGGGCTCAGACACAGGAGGGGATGTTATGTGTGCTGAAAGGGTCATCTTACTTTACCGCCGCCAGAGCAGAGCACGACAGATCCCCCGTCCCTAGCATCTCCCCTCGGCTCAACCAATCACAGCCAAGGACTCTGTGATGTAGCGCCCCTCTCACTTGAGGGATTCCGAAGGAACTGCYGCGTGACGACGGCTCGCTTAAACAGCCCAGTCTCTCCCTTCTTTCTCTTTCTCCACCTCCTCCCTCTCACCCTCTCCCTCACTCTCTCTCTCTGTCAGCCCAGCGCTCGGTGCATCCACTGTCGTTTCTAACGGGGGATAATACAGCGCCACCCGTACTGCTCCCTCAACTCTGGCCACAAAATAAAGGCGGCAGACGGTGACAGCATCAGCATTAGCAACAGGAGACTCCTCTCTGATCTCCTCCTCCTCTCCTTTTGTCTAAGACTCCTCCTCTCTCTGTCTCTCTCTCTCTCCCAGAGACTCCCTCGTTCCCTCCAGATGAGATCTTCTCCACATCCGGACGGACAGATCGGGAGCTGACAGCATGCTGTGCCAGGTAAAATGAGACATTCCCTTTCTGGGGTACCGCAAAAGTTATGGGCATGAGTAGCGTGGAGGTGAGGGAGGAGCTGTGTTTGTTTGGGTGAGTGTGATTGCTATCTGATTGATATTGAGAAGAGGAGTGGAGGGAGAGGGGCAGGGGAAGTCTACTCTTTGACAACTCCCACCGCTTTGGCGTGGCACCATTTTTGGCGCCCATTTCTGTGTGGCTGCACCCCAGCGGGCGAGGTGTTGCCGTGGTTATTAGGAGATGGCAGTGTGTGTACAGGTTGAGATGAGGTGATATAAGCAGAGAGGTGGGTAGCTGGAGGCACGGCTCCGGTTGGGAAACAGAGACCACTGTGTTGATGTCTGGGTGGATGGATGGAGGGATGAGGAGGAGGGAAGGGGGCGGAAGACGAGCAGCTGCTTTCATCCTGGGGAAGCTAATCCCTCTCACCATCAGATAAAATGGCCCGGCTGTGGCTCCGTCTTTTCCTCCTCCATCCGTCACGTGACGGGTTTATCTTTGGCATGACTTGCTTAGGGAGGAACGGAGCACACTATTGATTTGGAAAAGAGCTATAATGCCATTTGGAATAGGGAGCCAGACGTCGCTCTCAATCCTTTAACCCCTTAGTTGTGCTGCTTCCTGTTTCTGCACAGGTGTGTGGGATAAACATCATATACATTCAGTATCTTCTTTGCACAGCAGTCTATCGCTGTTGATAAGATTGAAAAAACGTTGCGAGCCCTCGAGCTGCGAACATCTGTCATTGTCGTGATTGTTGGAAACCCCCAATAGGATAGCTTCTTAACATCACTCTCAGGTGGTGTCAGGTCCACTACCATGGGGCCTTTGTCACAGTGAACACACGTACTGTGATATCCCCATGCACTGAGCCCAGTCTGAAACATGTCAAGCATATCCCTAGTTATTGTACTGTTGCTCTCTCTCTGACAAACAAGGCATGGGCACAGGTCGCCTGTTTCCCCGCCCGCCCGTTTCCCCGCCCACCCGTTATTACCTCGTATCTCAGGTGGTATGGATAAGCCCGTTGCTATGAGAGTCCACCCGAGAGAGACTACCAAGCGGGTTTGCTCAGCTGTAGCCCTGGGCTCATGCAATTGAGCCTCTCAGCCCCAGCCTCCCTCGGTCGCTGTGAATACATTAGCCGGGAGGTGCCCATGTCAAACTGTTGCCAGGTGATAGTAGCGAGAAGGGAAGCAACTCTCCCTCCTGCCCTCACTCCCCCACCCTCCCACCCTTCCTTCCACCTCTCCCAAATCACAATTACCTCCCCATTTCTCCAGACAGCAGCTTGTTGTTTACATACTGTCTGGGAGAGCTTTGCAGACGCTTCGTTTCATAACCACTAACTGAATCAGATGTGATAGGGGAAGATGGGGCTGGTCTCTAGCTGGTGGACGCCATGTGCACTGTGTTATTGTGATGGCTTATTGAAACACAACAGGCAGAGAATAGTTGGGAATACAGGAAACATGGGAATACAGGAAACACCGTTGTGGTAGATCTGTGTGACATGGTTTTTCCATCCATTTCCATTTATATTTTAGTCATTTAGCAGACACTCTTATCCAGAGTGACTTATAGGAGCAATTATGGTTAAGTGCCTTGGTCAAGGGCACATTGACAGATTTTTGTTCACCTAGTCTTCTCTGGGATTTGAACCAGCAACCTTTCAGTTACTGGCCCAATGATTTGCTACCTGCTGCCCGAATAAGGCCAACTAGGCCAATAACCCAATAAGGCCTCAAGAAACCCTAACAAGACAATGTCTGTGAGAGCAACAACTTCCCAACCAGAGAGGGAGGGGCAGATGTTGAGCTCAAATAAATCAAGCATCCCCTCTGTCGCCGGAGGTAGCATCATGTTTTATCATCCTCGTTAAATCGGCAATAATGAGGAGGACTAGTAGGCTGCTGCCCCGAGCCTGATGTGCAAACAGCCCTAACCTTTTGATTCAGCCCTGGTTATTTTGGGTTTGCCTTTTCAAAACCCCAGGCTTCTGGGTCATAAAGGGCAGCTGGCAGGATGACTTGGTGTTTGCTCAGAGCTCTTTACTTTAAACAACTGTTGTTAATGAGAGCCGAGGATTGAGGAGGAGAAGAGGGAAGAGGAGGTGAGAGGGAGGAGGGAGGGGGAGGGTGCTGTTGTCATTGCAAAATAGGAGGTTAAAGATAGTCTCTGTATGATTTGACATTGTGCGGCCGTTTGGCAGCAGGTTGCTCTGAAAGGAAGTGCACCAATCAATGACATGCTCATGAAGTGGCCTGTGTCTCGGCGTTGGCCAATGATGAATGCTTCCAATATCAGGACCTGACGTCCATCTCACCTTTCACTGTCTGCAGCTGATTCGGTTGTCCATGTCAAAGGCAACTCCACAGTAGCCTCAGAAACACTCACGTCTGCTGGCTAGATGGTACAGATACAGAACTGGCTCCAGGCATAAGCGACATGAGCAGTAAGTCATGGCAAAATGTGTCGAATTGCATGAAATTACAGAAGCTTTAAACTAAAAACTATTCTCTCCACCCCATGGCAACATTTGTAGAATTGCAGGAAATTCACTTTAAAACATATATTTTTCTCTCAGCTGTCAAGAGGTGGGGCCACTGTACAGCCGGCCCTGTACAGATATGAGAGTGTCTCAGTGTTTCTGTCTGAGAGGTGGAATGGGCTGTTATTTTCATCTAAAAAAGCTTTTATAGCCACCTATAAAATCAATGCATTTTAGATTCCTTGAGTGTGAAGAACCATAGAGCACCTTTTAACACCCAAACCAACGACAAAGACAGATGATCACAGAGCAGGTTGTAGTTGGCTAACCATTCTGCATGGGCCAGATACATCACGAGGGCAAGAGGCCCCCAGGGATGTGTAGTGTAGCCGGATAAATCATGTTGTGTTCAGGCAGCAAGTCGTCCCAAGGTCAGATTCACAGTGGAGGAGAGTGGGAGAATAGTGATGACATATCTTGTGCAACAGTGTATGTACTGTATGGGGAACAGAATGCTATACTGTCCAAATGTTGTTTTTTACCTGGTCCAGATCGTGAGTACTATTGGAAACATGCCTTTGATATGTTTTATCATCTTATTTCCGAGGCATGAATACAGTTGCATTTCTCACACCTCTAATTCAAACAGACAACGGGGCTCAGTGAGGGCGGTGTGATAGCCCCTGGACAGATCAAAGAGAACGCTCCTGTCTGTGGTTTTCTCTTCTGAATTCTGCCCCTGTTTAGCTCCTGGGCCAGCTACCCTCTCTGACCTTTCCCCTCTGAGATCCTTTAAACAAGGCTTCAAACAACAACCATACAATATAATCTCACTGCTAGCACCTGTAACTTTGCCTTAGGGCAAACTCTCATGAAATACACTACATGACCAAAAGTATGTTGACACCTGCGCGTCGAACTTCTCATTCCGAAATCGAGGTCATTAATATGGAGATGGTCCCCCCTTTGCTGCTATAACAGCCTTCATTCTTCTGTGGAGGCTTTCCGCTAGATGTTGGAACATTTCTGCGGGGACTTTCATCCACTGTCGTTTCTAACGAGGGATAATACAGTGCCACCCGTACTGCGCCCTCAACGCCGGCCACAAACTAAAGGCGGCTTCCATTCAGCCACAAGAGCATTTGTGAGGTTGGGCAATGATGTTGGGCGATTAGGCCTGGTTCGGAGTCAGTTTTACAATGAATTCCAAAGGTGTTTGATGGGGTTGAGGTCAGGGCTCTGTGCAGGCCAGTCAACTTCTTCCACACCAATCTCGACAAACCATTTCTGTATGAACCTTGATTTAAGCACGGGGGCATTGTCCTGCTGAAACAGGAAAGGGCCTTCCTCAAACTTTTGCCACGAAGTTGGAAGCACAGAATCGCATAAAAGGTTAGAATTTCCCTTCACTGGAACTAAGGGGCCTAGCCCAAACCATGACACACAGCCCCAGACAACTATTCCTCCTCCACCAAACGTTACAGTTGAAACTCTGCATTGGGGCAGGTAGCATTCTCCTGGCATCTGCCAATCTCAGATTCATCTGTCAGACTGCCAGATGCTCAAGCGTGATTCATCACTCCAGAGAACGCGTTTCCACTGCTCCAGAGTCCAATGGCAGTGAGCTTTACACCAGTCCAGCCGTCGCTTGGCATTGCGCATGGTGATCTTAGGCTTGTGTGCGACTGCTCGGCCATGGAAACCAATTTCATGAAGCTCCCGACAAACAGTTATTGTGCTGACATTCAAGAGGCAGTTTGGAACTCGGTAGTGAGTGTTGCAACCGAGGACAGATGATTTCTACGCACAACACGCTTCAGCATGCGGCGGTCCCGTTCTGTGAGCTTGTATGGCCTACCACTTCACGGCTGAGCCGTTGTTGCTCCTAGATGTTTCCACTTCACAATAACAGCACTTACAGTTGACCCGGGAAGCTCTAGAAGAGCAGAAATTGATGAACTGACTTATTGGAAAGGTGGCATCCTATGACGGTGCCACGTTGAAAGTCACTGAGCTCTTCAGTGAGGTCATTCTACTGCCACTGTTTGTCTATGGAGATTGCATGGCTGTGTGCTCAATTTTATACACCTGTCAGCAATGGGTGTGGCTGAAATAGCCGAATCCACTAATTTGAAGGGGTGTCCACATTCTTTTGTGCGTATGTAGTGTATAGCTAAGCATTGAGTTCCAATGTATTTGTATCAGTAATGTATTTGGCTACCACCACCACTAGATCATTGTTGTTTAAAAGAGTGTGTAGTAGGGGAGATAGTGAACATAGTACATAGTGAACAATGAGATATTGCCTTCTTGACTCAATGGCATGTTGACGGTTGGTTTCAGGCAAGGAGGGATTGGTGGAGGGAGGAGCTCTCGTTTGACTAGCTGTGTGTTACCATGGTGCTACATTCACTACAGTATGCCCACAGTCAACCAATGTGATGTAAGATCCTTATTCAAACAACTGGCTCACTGGTGAGCATGAAACTCAAATGGCTTGTTGCACTTTGAAACACTGTTAGCATTGAATTCTGGCCTATCGATCTCTGTTTTGTTTGTGATGGCTTATTTCTGGCTTTGCTGGGCTTGTCCTGTGGTATTACTCTGTTATAAGGCCTGGCTCTGATAGTCTAATTAGGCTGGTCTGAGGCTAAATCCTGATACAAGGCTCAGTGTTTAACAAGGTCTACGGGACTCAGGGCTCCTTGATCTCTGTTAGACCTGGGGAGATAAGGCAGAGATTACATGATCAATGAGGCCTTTACTATAATACAGACCCAGTGCACACCACACTCAACATTTCCTGACAATGCAATGGCTGGCACTGCTGATGCTGGGTTGTAATTGCAGAGTGCAAGGGTGGATGAGTGGCATGGACATCTTTGTTTTGTGGTATTGCTTCAGTTCTGTCTCAGACCCTGAATGTACTGCATGTACAAAGGATATTGTGATGAGTTTGAATGTGACTCACTGACACTGAACCCAACTGAGTGAAGGTTAAGATCCTTCCCTTCATGTGAAAGTCATTGGTGCAATAACCAAGCATAAAAACAAACAGATCTTTTTGATGAGGCCCAATCTGTTTAGCCTACAGCTGTTGTTGTCCAACAGTTCTATTCATATTTACAGAGTGCGCTGTGCTGAAAACAATTGCAGTTCCATTGCAGTTAGTCCTGTGGACCCAAAGACAATAGACAGGCTGGAAACGGTGTGTTTAATGAGGCCTGTAGAAGTGCACCGTCTATATTGGATATGTCTGTCTCCTATTTGAGCCACAACAATGGAATGAAGAAGCGCATGAAGTGACAATTCAAAACAATTGAATGGTTTCACAGTAGTCAAAACTAATGAACACCAACATTTCATCATCCTGCATGCACTCTTTTTTTATTGAGGGGGAATCCAAACTAACTAGCAAATGAGAGAAGTACGGAAGAGAGATAGCATAGTAGGTGCTATCTAGAACCCATAGAGGGAACCGTTTTTGGTTCCAGGTAGAACCTTTTTAGGTTCTCCTATGGGGACAGCCCGAAGAACATTTTTGGAACTGTTTTTTCGAATAGTGTATGCTAGAGTACAAATTCCTTTTTTGTCAAGCCATTGAAGTTCAAATGTCCGGCTGAATTCAATGTCCGGCAGTCTTCACCTGTTCAAGCAGCCTTTAGTGTATGGCCAAATCAAAGATAGGTATTGTCATTTATAAGGGATGGGAGAGGTATAAACAGGGAGAGGGAGAAAATGGTGGGCCACAAAATGTATAATGATTGTCAGCCAACAAACTTTCTGTACTACCCCCCTGAAAGCTGTCATTTCAAAATCCCTTCAAGAGGAAATTGCTTTTCCTTTCTACATTCTTTTAATATCCAGATTTTTACTGGATATTGCAGGGACAAGTTATTAGAGTTTAATACCATCTGAATGGGCAAAACTTCTCAGAGAGACCAGCCCTGGAGGAGAAATTCTCAACGCCGGGCTTCTGAGCATACCAATAATTACTAAGTCGAGCCACAGAGGTTAGAGCAGCATTCAAATGCTCACWCTCATCCACTCCGTCCTGTGTCACACCTAGCAGGAGGGTAAGGGAATCATGGCATCCCAAGATGCATCTGTGGCCAGCATGCAATGAGTTGATAAAAGAAAGCTAATATAACAGAGGATGATGTTTCACTTTACCATGTCTAGTATTTAGTAATGACTGTCTGAGTTGTACAATGCTTTTTGGCTAACATGGTTTGGACAGTCTCGTCAGAGCGATAAGACTTGTTTCGGTGGGCACTGTGGTGGTGAGTCATATTGTGACTCTCATTCATCAGAGCCATGACCACAGAGAAAACCCCCTTTCACTGCTTTATAAGGTTAACAATAAAAAGAGGATCGGGAAATTGGCGCATGCCGTTATATTACATTTAGGGTGAAAAGACATGACAGCTAGACTGAATAGCTTCTTAATACAGTATMTATTTGGACAAAGCAKCCTAGTCTGAGTACAGAAGATCCACGTTGCGGGTTATTGAAGAGCTGCTTTATGTTGCTATATTGCATTTTWCTATAAAAGCGCGTTCAGTTACTTATCTCCTGTCCCTCTGTTGAAATCCCTCAAATAGGGCCAGCATGACAGCTTCGAAATGAGAGAAACTACTTCCAAGAGATTGGCCTCTGAGCTATTGCACAGCAACAACAACAGCAAGTGCCTCTGGTGCCTTGGAAGATGCATGAGTCATAAAGGACAGGACAGACAGCAATGTACAAGACACAGCGCCACCACCAAGACATAAAAGCCATTACAATCAATGTCTTACTGCTGCATCCATGTCAGAAACATCCTTCGTTGAGTTTGTGTGGACATACTAACTTGATTAGCGTAGTAGAAAGAATGACATCAGTACAGTGTGGTTATGGACGGTCTTTTTTGTGTACAGATCATAACTTCCTTTTGCCCGTACACCTATACCCCTAACATTGATTATATACAGTGTATTTAATGTCTGGTTCTTGACCTCCCTCACCCTGATATGATTCAGTAGGAGGAGATTTGGTTGGATGAATCCCACACTAGCCAATGACATTCCTCTATGTTTTACTACCAGCCAAGGTCATTGCGGATCCTTGTTGATCATTTACTAAGGATGAATGAAATGTGATATTCTCTGTTATTGAATCTACAAATACACTCAGTGTGGCCATAATGTGTAGTAAACAGTGAAATCTGGTATGTGGATGCTAGTGTCCCTCCCTTCCGAAGAGCAAGGCTGTAGTAAACATTAGAGCTGCTAGACCAATGGCAGCCCCAGCCCGTCTCATATTAGAATGGAACCCCCTTCTGGTCACGGCTCGACTCGACCCTGATTGAGGAGGAATGTCGAGTGATAAGAAAAAGGTATCCTCTCCACCACCTGTTCCCCCCCCCTTTGGAATGAATAGCCAGTGTCGAGCTCCAGTGATTCTCCATTACTGCCGGTGGAAGGTGTGTGTGCCTTTTGTGGCCGCCTGCGGAGATTAGCCTCTGATACAAACATCCTTGTTCGTCGCCATGGCAACCAAGTCTCCGCCTGCCGTGGGTTGTCATGCCGCCTCTTCCTCCCTCACCCTCCCTCTTCCTCCCCTGTGAGCACTGTATATGAACACAAGCAGTTCCCTGTTACAAGCCACAACGTGCCATCTAGTTATCTCCCTAATCTGTAAAATGAGCCTCTCCTCCCTCTTCCAGTCCACTGTCTTTCAGGCTGCTGCGTTTACATTACACCCCAAGTCATGGCTCTTCAATTTTTCTCTTTGCCGCTGAAAGATGAAATTGCCCGTGAGCAGAGCTCGTGTCAATTGCTAGAATAATTACATAGCAAAATAAGCCCATACCTCTGCCTTGCCGTGGTCAGAATGAAAAAAAAGAAGCTGAAAATAGCACAACTAACTTTGTTTCATATTTTGTTTGTTTGGTCCCCTCCTCCTCCATCAATGGAACAGTCTGATGAATTGGGGATCCTCTGAAGGACGATGCAAATGAGGAGGCTTGCTTACGGAACGGCTTGCTTACGGAACGGCCCACTGGGCACACACCGGTTGAATCAACGTTGTTTTCACGACATTTCAATGAAATGACTTGGAACCAACGTGGAATAGATGTTGAATTGACATCTGTGTCCAGTGGGACGCCATCGTCAGAAGAGAGAGAGAGCCAGGCTTCTCCGGAGCCAGACAGAGAGGAGGCCTCCCCAAAACATGTCCACCCAGTCAGACGGAAAACAACACTTATTACCACAGCGCCAAGAGGGCAACTCGCCCATTGTGGATAATAGCTAGGCATCTGGTTAAATTTGATACACTGTAATGCTAGCTCTGTGTCTAGTCTGAAGTCTGGAGTGTAGTAACAGGTAATATTCCTCTCCATTAAACCTGGGGACTTTTGTATTGCACAGCTTGAAGCATAATATTTAAAGCTTGAATAAATGTAGAGAATGTAGAACATTTGCATATCTGGCCATTTTTATCACATTTGCAGCTATTGAATGAAATCCCATATTGTAGCATTAATAGAGGCCATTTTCTCCTCTCTTCAGTGGGCGGCGGCTGGAGAGGCCATATTGTTGCTGGTGGAGAAATCTCAGAGCATACATTTGCTGTTCCTTATCTCCTAAATGAACTCATTACCTTGACATCCTGCCTTCCATCCCCTGCACAGATGGCCTTGAATTTATAATGAAACATGGCTGTCCCCTCCATATGCACGGTGATAGATTCCCAGCCTAGGTTCTAACTCTCGCCACTGCTCTCACCATTGATTTTGACTTCACTCTACAGCCAGATGAATACTCTTGAGGAGAAAAACAACTAAGGAAGATGTAACGGCAGATTTCTCCCTCTTCGTCTGAAGAGGAGGTGTAGCAGGGATCGGACCAAGACGCAGCGTAGTTAGTGTTCATCATGTTTAATAACGACAAAACCGTGAACACTACAAAATACAAAAATAACAAATGTGGCAAAACCGAAACAGTCCTATCTGGTGCATAGAACACAAAGACAGAAGACAACCACCCACAAACCCCAACACAAAACAGGCTACCTAATTATGGTTCCATCAGAGACAATGACTAACACCTGCCTCTGATTGAGAACCATATCAGGCCAAACATAGAAACGTGAAAACTAGAAAACCAACATAGAATGCCCACTCAGCTCACGTCCTGACCAACACTAAAACAAAGAAACACAACAAAAGAACTATGGTCAGAACGTGACAGAAGATAAGATCTGGGGAAAAAATTGAACTCCCTCCTACAGTATATAGACTTCATGTGGCCATGTCCCCTCTGAAATGAAGGTATATAACCCAGAGCAAGGCTCTGCTAGCATCGCTCTGCTGCTACAACACCACACAGCAATCTCACAAAATAGTGTTTTGCTCAGCGCACAGAGGACCGCACTCAGGGGGTTTGCCGTCATTGTCCACCACTACAAAAGTGAGGCAGCCATCGATAACAACAGTTGTGGCGTAAATTGGGTGTGCAATTTCCCCTGGCTTGCAGTTTGATTGATTGTAATGGGCAGTGAGATGAAGAATGGGAGTTTGTGTCTAGGCCAGAAGGAGGGAAGGCTTTTAGATAGATCTCAGCTGGGTCTCGTCTGGCCTTGTCCACTGCTATGTCTCCCCAGCATGGGCCAACACCTAGCAACACCTAGCACAACCAACAGCAAATTACTGCTACAAGATTGGCTATATGGATGGGCAACAGCTGTCTTCTGGGGCATGGAGTATGCGTAACACCCATTTCCTTTCCCTGTTGATAGCCTATACTCTTCCCATTTGCTACTGGGAACCAAGAACCTAACGTGCCAAACCATTCCATTCACGTCAATCACTTTTTTTCCTGGCGGTTTATTTTAATTGCATATTATATGCAAATTGGTGCAGAATGATATAGATCTCAACTGAATGACAGCAGAGCTATGATAATGGCAGAATTTCCTCATGTTTTCATCTCAGAAACATACTCAGTCACTAAGACACGTTGATTATGCATGCATTGTGCATTGTAAAACAAACTCTTGAGGCTGCTGCTGGCATTAATGACAATTATGCTAATGTGGGAAACAATCAAGGTGTTTCACCCCAGTCCAGATGCATGTGGAACATGCAGACTTGTTACAGATGTTGCTCAGTAAATGATTTATCTGCTTCCTTCCATGGAGTGTAAATGTGTTAAACTAATCAACCTTGCACACACCACTGTAGCAGTGCTTTCAAGACTTGTATGCTAATACTAGCTAACACTATGCTAATACAGTAATACATTGAATTATTCAAAGGGCTTTGTTAACCTCCAACAAGTGAACCTTAGATACTTTTTTTCAGCTTCTCTCAGCTTTCCTTTATATGGTCTTTGTGTGCTCTTTGTGCTCTAAAAAAAGACGTGACACGTTTCTCTGATATTCACCTGTTAATATTATCTTTGCAGAAATCATATTCATACAGTACTTTACTATCTTATGACAAGATATTTGAGATAAACCCTTTCATAATTAATATGTCATTCAATGCAAAAAGAGCATTCTGAGCATTTGCTGTTATTGATGTCTCTTGTTGACTAATTCCCTTTGACTCATGTCTGCTGTCTTCTTGTCTTATCTGACACCTGTGACAGCACAGCACACTCTGATTGGTTGGTGTGCCCCACTCCATAGCACAGAAGTCGATGGAGCCGATGGAGAAGGATTGGACTTGTTCACCTCCCAGCCATTCCGCTCAGCCCACTGTTGGCTATACTGTGGTCGGTTCACCTTCATTTAAGGATCATAAATCGATCCACAGAAATAGTCTTGCCTTGAGAGAAATTATTATAATATATATATWTTTTTTTTACCAAATCAGTAAGAATACATTTTTATTTACAATGGCCTACTGGGGAACAGTGGGTTAACTACCTTGTTCAGGGGCAGAACGATAGATTTTTATCTTGTCACCTCAGGGATTCGATCCAGCAACCTTTTGGTTACCGACCCAACGCTCTAACTACTAGGCTACCTGCCGCCCCCCAAAAAGGACTGCTCTGGTGGTCAATCATACGTCGAAATGGTCCTCACATGTTCCTTATCAGCATCAGTGTTGTTGCATCAATGTCATTCATGATTTCCTTACATTCTGAAAGTTTGACAATATATAAAACGGTTTTATTGAATAGGCATTATGTGTTACCCCTTTACACACGTGGGAATTGGCCTATATGCATATGGCTCAATTTAAATGTTTCTTACAGAAGAAGTATGAAAAGCATACGCATAACCATGGTAGCATTTGAAAGGAAACAGTTTGGAGATAATGAGGAAGTTATTAGACCAAAGGTCAATCCAAACATTACACTGTTGTATGTGCATTTTGCATTTACTCTACTTTTCACAGCATTTATTGACAATGAAATCTGAAAATACTCTGGATACACTCAGTAACAGGATAAGAATATTCCTGGAAAATGTGTTGTAGGTGCAACAAAAGAATGACAAAGGTTTGAGTGAGAGGACTAACTGGTGTCTCCAAGTGGCCACAAACCTCTCCAAACTAGGCAATTGCAACGGACTTTATGACCCAAAGAAGAGTCTTGAACTATAAGATGTTTTGAGCTCTCCTAGCTGTGCCGTTGAGGAACTAGAGCAAGCACACTTGTAGTTGTTTTGTTTGGAACACAACCCTGCATCCCCGTCATCACACAAAGAATGGTCCATTATAAATCGCAATCTGGGTCAGGTGGGCATGATTTGAAGCTTGTTCTATTGCCAACATGACTAGCTAAGTTATAAAATATGATCTTACAGTGTTAGGCTTTCAAAAGGCAATTCAGAGAAACAGAACGTAATATTTGTGCCATACAAAGGAGTCATGCATGCATTCAGGTGCACGTGCGGCGGCAAATTTTCTTCACAAACACACATATGCTCATTCTGTTCTGTACAACCCAGCGTATGACCACATGTCATCTTGCAACTGTACATCAAACATAGTGACCATAAACGTTGAATCTGAATATTTGGAGATGTGAAGTGCACATTTGGACTCATGAGTGTTTGGCTTGCTTGTATGCCATCAAAGCAGTACTTATTATAATGCAGTATTTATTATAATCCTCAACGTCTCATCTTTCAAATATATATACATTGAGTCCTCTTAATTTACAGCATTCCCCTCACTCGGTCAACAAAAAATTTGCACAAGTTGCCCGATTAGCGGGAGGGGTGGTTCAACTTCAGAACGTCTCTCAGTCAAAACCCATTCAGAGCTCTGAATCGCAGAGCCATAGCTCTGACATTATGTTCCAATTTAGGCGCTTATTAGTGCCCAAATATGCTATTTTCAACCTGTATACGGGTATGACTGTAAAGGGCTACCACACTAGAATAGATTTATGTACTCACAAAAGAACAACAGACAAATAAAAAAATACCACATATTCTTGGAAATGAAAGAGCAGGAACTTGTACGCCTGCCAGCAGTAGCCACTAAACACCACGGGTCCTAGCTACATAGAGGGTTTTTAAAACTGTTTCTATATAGTGGCCGGCAGGAGGCAAGGACGGCCTCAATGTCAGAGCTCTCACCCACCGTGCTTAGTCCCTCCGGGCCTCAGGGGCCCCACTCACATATTCCGAGACTCTTCAATCAACAACCTAGCAACCCAGCCTCCCCGTGCGGCCGCCCAACCCTGCTAAGAACCCCCAGGGGGCATCGGGGTACAACTTAGCACAGACACTCACGACCCTCCAGATGGTGACTAAACACAGCCTTATGTGTGCAGCATTCACAGATCTGTACAGCATGCGGATAAACCAAGAAAGGTCAGTGGATCTGCACCAATCACTCCAGCTTTGTGAATTCATAAAGGCATCCAGGCCATTAACACACATGGGTTCATTGCTAGAAGGCGTGCGTGAATCACTGTAGTGGATTAGAGGCTCTTAAAGATGTGAGGTCCATTTGCACATTAGTATTCCCACCCATAGAGGCTGGAGTCGTTCACTCTTTATGATAACTCAAGCAGAGTGGTTCATTTGCCTATTCAGATGATGGAGAGATGGCTGCAGTGAGGCGTCACTGCCGCTAGATACTGCTGCAACCTGAAATGTGATGGCCCCTTTTGATGAATCAGTGGCCACCAACAGACTGACTCTCGTGACGTGATGTCATCTGCATCTGTTCATATGTAAATATACAATTATGTCATTATTGGAACATGGATAAAGGAGATTGGAACTGAGCTCAAATGTCGTGGGAGGCAGGAGCTATTTCGGGAGAAAGATGGAAGAGTGGAGTGCGTATGCTACATTTGAGTGGCCCTGAATTAGCACCCCATTGCACCAGCCGTCTGCAATTGCATATAACTCACACGGGGCACCAAGACCTTACATCTGTGCCGATGCCTCTGCCAAACTTCTACACCCTCAGGAAAACGTACTACTGATCACTACTTCACAAGAGCTACACAAAACCTGCTGGTTTTACTACTTGATTACTATTGCGATGTCTAGTAAACCAGTAGTAATTTATGTAGTAATGAGTGATACATTGGGACATTTCACTACTGGTGAACACTACATATTTCCTATTCAAATCACTACATACATCTCCCTTAATAACCTCTTGACGCTAGTGTTCAGATTTTTTAAATTTTTTAAAATAACGTTCCCAATGTAAACTGACTACTTCTCAGGTCCAGATCGTAGAATATGCATATAATTTACAGATTAGGATAGAAAATACTCCAAAGTTTCCAAAACTGTCAAAATATTGTCTGTGAGTATAACAAAACGGATTCTGCAGGCGAAAACCTGAGAAAATCTAACCCGGAAGTGATTTTTTTTTTTTTATCTGTGTTTCCTGGCCCGTCTTTCTTCCATTTAAAGGGGTATCAACCAGATTCCTTTTCCAAGGGCTTCCTCAGGCTGTGACCAGGCTTTAGACATAGTTTCAGGCTTTAATTTTGAAAAATGAGCGAGATTTTTTTAAACTAGTCAGGTGTCCWCTGATTAGTTCCTGCGCGCGTGAGGGGTAGCTCTCCATTTTATTTTTCTCTCTTATTGAATAGGTTACGGTCCGGTTAAAATATTAGCGATTATGTTTGTTAAAAACAACCTGAGGATTGATTATAAAAAACATTTGACATGTTTCTAAGACCATTACGGATACTTTTTGGAATTTTCGTTGAACGGAACGAGGCTTTGGTTTTCTGAAAATAACGCGCAACCCAAATGGCGTTTTTTTGTTATAAAAGTAACATTTATCGAACAAAAATAACATTTGTTGTGTAACTGGGAGTCTTGTGAGTGCAAACATCCAAAGATTATCAAAGGTAAGCGATTAATTTTATTGCTTTTCTGACTTTCGTGACCATACTAATTTGGGGCTAGCTAGCACACTCACAGATGCTTGGATTTCTTTCGCTGTAAAGCATATTTTCAAAATCTGACATGATAGGTGGATTAACAACAAGCTAAGCTGTGTTTTGGTATATTTCACTTGTGATTGCATGATTATAATATTATTATTTTTTGTAATATTTTGCGCCCTGCAATTCAGCAGTTGTTTAGGAAAATGATCCCGTAAAAGGGATCCGTAGCGCAGAGAAGTTAATGACTACTGTGTAACTACTGAGCTTTTTGGAATCTACAACTTCAAACCTACACATGTTCACTACGGAATTACTACATAATGCCTACAAATGACTGCTGTAGGTCTACTCAATCCCTATTGAATTACTACTGCCATTTGTGTGTGTAGAGTTGTCAATACTGATCACTACTGAATAGCTCCTGATCCTTTTTTCCTACAAACCCTTTTGAATTGCTATTGAAAACAGACACATTGACTACTGTTTACCTATTCAAAATCACAATTGACATCTTCTTGTTTCACCATTGTGTCACCTCAAGACTAGTATGTTATTTCCTCAAGTTTCTAGCTGTAGTTATGTCATCAAACAAGAAATAATAAGCTTTTACAAATGTAACTGCATTTTTAAAATGTATTAAATTAATTACATATCAAATGACATATGTACACATTTTTTATCCCTTTGAAGCCGTGTCTTCATTCAGCATCGACTTAACTATCCTCACATCCTCTTTTTTTGTTGCAGCCATATTTCTCCACCGTGGAACCTTTAAAAAAATAAAGACAAGCACAAGAGACAACCAATTATAAGCCATTATCAATCATCTGCTAACAGAGGTCCAATAAGACAACACAGAAAAACATTTGATAAACAATGCTACTCTTACTAACAATGGCCTCCAGTCTTCTTATGTCGAGGGCCTCCTTGGCGGACAGGTCAAAAGAGGTTAGTGGAATGTGTATGTATACCAATATGAACATAGTGCACATTTCCATTCAAACACACATACAGTACTTATTAGCTAGCATGATTAAAACAGAGGCTACATAGCTACATTTCAATGTGGCTAGCAAACAGCTAGGCTAAACATGATCGTTTTGGATAGCAATCTTTTTAATGTGGTAAAAAAAGTTATTTAAACGGGTAAACAACGACATGAAAGTATTCATAAAACCTAGAGGAAAGTTAAAACGTATAGATGGTGCCAGCATAAGGGCTATGAAAGACAGGATGACAAAGGATGGAAGATCATTACATTCGGAATTGTCAAAAACAGTAGCTAACAGTAGCTAACTACTTCCTGCTTTGTCTTCATCGGTGGTCACGAAAAGCCGGTGTAGTCTGACATCAGTGTTGTGACGACTTATTTACTACCAACTTCAAGTAGCACAAATCTCTACCTGATTACTACTGGAAACTACTGTTTTCCTACTGAACCCTACAAAACTTTACTTGTGTATCTTGAGTTGTGCATAAGCTACATCTTCACTACACAATCCCTACAATTCTCTACATAGTCACTACTGCACGAATAGGTTTTTGTTAAGGAATTCAATAGTACTTTTTCATGAGGGCGTTATGACACCATGTAACTGTCAGTTCGGCCTTAGTAACCTGGTGTTTGCTCTGGTGCAATGTCATGGAGTCAACGTATTTTTTTATATGGGGGGAGGGGTAATTCACCATTGACTGGTCAGACAGGAAGGAAGCATAAGAAAAAAAGTGTATCTTCTTTGATGGGACGTTATCATGTGTTATCCTCTAGCAGTGTTGTTAAACTGTATTTGGAGACACTAAACTCAGAGCTTACTGTTGTGATGTGTGTGGTATTGGCAATGGAGGTTAGCAAAGTGGTTTGCTTTGTTTCCAGGAAATTGGACAGAAAAATACCCTTCTCCCTGTCATCCACTGTTGCAAAGTGGTGGCTCTTGATTGACCCCTGTCTGCGCAGTGTGACAGAAAATTATGTTGTCTCTGTCGAACAGTAAACACACTCAACATCCAACTCCATCTCATGCCACGGATCACAGTACACTGAGTGACTCTGTTTACTATTCATCCACTTGCTATCACTTCCTTGTTTGCCTCTATTCTCCCCCCTCTCTCTCTGTCTCTTCTCCTCCTTATCTCCATCTCTTTCGCTCTATATATCTTTTCACACTCTCCATAGATGCAGCTTCTTCACTAGACACTCAGCCATAGGCAACATTTACATTTCATTAGCTTGCGGGACATTCACAAATGAATGTGTGTGTGCGTGGTCATACATTGTCCTGTCTTGGTTATCTCCATTAATTTCCTGTCCCTTATAGTTGCCCCTGGATGCAAAAGTGTTGTTTCATCCGGCGCCTGGTGTTGGTCTGCTTCAGCAAACATCCTCTGACGTTGATTTGACAATTGTTTTGTGTTCCAGATGCACTGAGTCCTTTGGCCCCAGGACACCGTTTGCAGAACGCAAATGATTTTACCTTTGCCTTGACCAATAGCTGTTTGGCTTCAATCAAAGGAAGCCGACTTGTTTTGAATCAGACCCGGATGTACAGTGCCTTCCAAAGTATTCATCCCCTTGGCATTTTTCCTATTTGTTTGAGTTACAATCTGTAATTCAAATTAATGTAGTGGACATACCAAAATAGTCCAAATTGGTGAAGTGAAATTAAAAAAATAACTTGTTTCAAAAATTTAAAGAAATGGAAAATGGAAAAGTGGTCCATGCATATGTATTCACCCCTTTGCTAAGAAGCCCTAAATAAGATCTGATGCACCAATTACCTTCAGAAGTCACATGATTAGTTAAATAATGTCCACCTGTGTGCAATCTAAGTGTCACAATGATCTGTCACATGATACTCAGTAAATATACACCTGTTCTGAAAGGCCACAGTGTTTGCAAAACCACTAAGCAAGGGGCACCACAAAGCCAGCGGCACCATGAAGACCAGAGCTCTCCAAACAGGTCAGGGACAAAGTTGTGGAGAAGTTCAGATCAGGGTTGGGTTATAAAAAAATAATCAGAAACGTTGAACATCCCACGGAGCACGTTAAATCCATTATTAAAAAATGGAAGAAGATATGGACAACAACAAACCTGCCAAGAGAGGAGGCCCACCAAACTCACAGACCAGGCAAGGAGGGCATTAATCAGAAGAGGCAACAGAGAGACAAAGATATCCCTGAAGGAGCGCAAAGCTCCACAGCTGAGATTGGAGTATCTGTCCATAGGACCACTTTAAGCCATACTCTCCAAGAGCTGGGCTTTATGGAAGAGTGGCCAGAAAAAAGCCATTGCTTAAAGAAAAATTAAGCAACACATTTTGGTGACTCTCCAAACATAATGGAATAAGGTACTCTGGTCAGATGAGAATAAACTTAAGCTTTTGGCCATCCAAGGAAACGCTATATCTGGCGCAAACCACCACAGCATATATGTTGTGGGGATGTTTTTCATCGGCAGGGAATGGGAAAACTGGTCAGAATTGAAGGAATGATGGATGGGGCTAAATACAGGAACATTATGAGAGAAACCTGTTTCAGTCTTCCCGAGATGGGAATGGGAAACAAGTTTCACCTTTCCAGCCAGGACTATGACCTAAGCATACTGCTAAAGCAACAATCGAGTGGATTAAGGGGAAACCATTTACATTTCTTGGAATGGCCTAGTCAAAGCCCAGACCTCAATCCAATGAGAATCTGTGGTATGACTTAATGATTGCTGACACACGGAACCAATCAAACTTGAAGGATCTGGAACCACTTTTGCCTTGAGGTAATGGGAAAAAATCGTGTGCTAGACTGTGCCACTATATAGAGGGACATACCCCAACGAGACTTGCAGGCTCGTAATTGCTGCAAAAGGTGGCTCTACAAAGTAATTTGACTATGTGGGGCGGGGGGGTAGTTTATGTGACTGCTTTTTTGTCTTATTCTCTTGTATGTTTCCCAATTGGAACAGTATTATTTGCACTCTCAAAGGTGAATACTAGGCATGTTGTTGGTAAAATCAATACACTTACAACCCCCCCTATAGTAACTGTATTTTTAATTCTCACGGCTTGTAACGGCAAAAACTAGGGGAAAATGGCCAAGGGGGGGTGAATACTTTTTGCAAGCCACTGTCTTTTCATTGGACATTATAATCTGCATTCCCAAAGTCGGATCATTCCGGGTGGTCCTGTTCTCAATAAACTGAGCCTCCCGGTGAATCACACTCAATGGCTCCCTCTAAATCCTCCGCAACTCTACTCCACATTAATTTTAACCCATAATTTCAACTCAGGTTGTCAGGTAAACTGTTAGCTCAAATGCTGGATTTCAGTGGGTAATCCTGCGGGTCATTAGGGGTAAACGGCATGGCTCCGGTAATCTCTGATACACGCACGTGAACTAGTGTTCTAAAACCTGAACGCATGCCGACGTGTTCCAACAGTCTCATGATTTCTCGTGCGCCTAAATAGCAGTGTCTTGGTGCTGTGCCAGAGATAGGGATATCACAAACTCATCATTTATTTTCCTCCTACACTGACTAATTTGGACTCCTATATTCACAGACAGAGAATAAGGGAAGTCCGATGCCATCTTGTCTATCTCTCTATAAGAGGCCACGTACAAGGTCTCTTGCTCATATGTATTTACTCCCTGTAACTTGTTACCATTAGAAGGATTGAGGCGGAATGATTGGTTGACGCCGTTGTTAGCTAGTCAAACCGGGTGATGGTTGAATCGAGCTGTGTAGTCGCGGCTTTCATGCAGCCAGATAAACCTCTAGTTCAGGGTGCTCTCCCAATGTTTTCCCCACACTCCATGTGGGAACCCTTGGACCACGATCCTGTTCTGCTTTCGGACTTAGCCTGACACAACGCCTATCAGTTCTGACATGTTCACACACAACTCCAGCACTCTTGCCTCCCTCTACTGCCTGGCTGACAGAATGTCCTCCACAGGGCTGAAACATCTCCGTCACCAGGGTGGACGGTGTACACACAGGTGTGTGGAACTTACATGATGGTGGCTGACCGTTAAAGAACAGAGGCCAACTGCAATCACTCTCTCCAGTGCATCATGTTGTTCTCTCTTCCTAGCCCCCTCAGGCCCACACTAGTCACAAGACCAAATTTATGTAGGCAATGGTGTGACTTGTCGAAGACACACTAGGTATTGGCCTTGACGATTGGTCTCACTAGCATGATCACATTGGACAGGTCATTTTAAGATACCCTTTATTATTATGTTTTGTTCCGGTGGAGGGTTGGCTGACAAGAATACTAAAACTCGGCTAATCCGCCATCAGTAAGGAAGTCAATGTGTAGATGTTCATTATTCAAAACAGCTGCGGTGGTTTTTTTGGCACCTGGCTGCTCATTCTGACCATCATCAAACACCAGCCCCTAGACCATACTCCTGTTCTACAAGACAAACCTGGGCATTATCATTGCTAACATCACTCACCCACCTCATCTTCGATCAGATCAACGGAAAAAGGAAACTTTCAACCAGAACGGTGTAAATTTGCTGGAGCATCAAAAGTTATTATGAAAGCATGACTATCTCTTTGTGGGTTACTTTTGCATTGTATCAAACTAGCTGGCGTTTTTGGTCGTTTCGGTTTGGTGACGTAAAAAGCAATTGTAATCTGTCTATTTAGGCACGCTGCAGATCGTGATGTTCCATGCGTTCCTTGCCCTATGCAGCTAGCCATTAAGGGCAAGCGGGTCAAACTGCCACAGAACTGGACAGATTCGCATCTAGACAAACGTCAAAAGACTACATCCATTAGCCTCTTCCTCTCTGGCTATCTGCTCTTTTAGTGTCGGTGACAACGAAGTGGACATGAAGCCGTAAACTGATGGGCAGTGAAATCTTAAGACCTCTCAGTTGATAATGGCTCTCTACTCTTCTCTTACAGTTTTAGTCCATGGGGACGAATCTCACACACTAGTTTTTTTCTTTTTAGATCCGCACATCTTTTTTAATGTCCACGTTTCAATAGCAATTGCGCTTTGAGATTTCACTTGACTTAATGGCATTGCCTAGTGTCAATGGCATGTGTCCCGCCACATTCAAAGTCGCTAACGTTCCTTTTTAAATCAAGTGGTTATGTGGCGGAGACTGGGAGCTCATCAGGACGCCTTCTGTCCTGTTGCATCCTTTTATGATACCACAGTGGCAACAACAGAGAAAATCATCTGTCTCATGGTAGTCAGATCATTGTTGTGACCTAGAAATGAATAAACACTGCAGCATAGAAACACACTTTACGCACATCATTACGCTGACAAATAACCTTAATGTGGATACATCACTGTGAATAATGCCACGTCCATTGGGGACTTCAGAGGAGAATCAATGCTACTCAAAGGCACTTGGGCCCAATATTCCAAAGATGCAGGACTATCCTTACCCAGAATATTATGATAGAAATGTCACAATATCCATGTGAGGAGGGGCTGGGTAAATGTGAGAGCCATGTCAGCAGTTTTGAAGGTACAGCATGTCCCCCCAGAGCAGGGTGCTCCTCTTCCTCTCATTTCCTTCCTGACTCTTAGGACAGCATGGCAGCAAGGAGAGGAGGGAGAGCAGGGTGTGTATATTTACAGGCTTACAGTGTTCATGGTAAAGGACTGTCCACAAAACTAGACATGCCTCAAGTCTGTCCAATACGATATGCCACCATACATCTCAAAAATACCACAACTAGATAGGTGAAAAGTTAGCTTGGCCTATGACAATTTAGTCAAGCATGTGTTCTTACGTGTGCACGTGTTGTGTGTGTGTGGTGTGTGTGTGGTTGTGTGCGTGTGTGTGTGTGTGTGTGTGTTGTGTGTGCTGGTTGTTGTGTTGTGTGTCCGTCGTTGATGTGTGTAGTGTGCTGGTGCTGTGCTCGTGTGGTCGTGTGCCGCCCCTGTCGCTGTGTGTGTGTGTACCCATGTCAAGCATATTAGTATCGAGTGAACCTTTGAGTTAGATACGCCTGTGGAAAGGGTAAACCCTCAATGTAGATTAACACCACTTGTTCTTGCTGCCGAGGATCATTTGTGAGTTGTAAGTTGTAAAAATGTAATCACTGTGAGTTGTAAAAATGTAATCACTCTCAAATTCATAGACTGAGAATGGATGCAAGGACTGACCATTGCTGATATCAAAGTTCTAGTTTTAACCATGTTTTGAGGCTATACAGTCTTAGTTCACAAACATTGGAGTTAAACAAGCTTATATTTTGTGTTCTGATGGGGTACGACAGTCTAACTAAGCTCACAAAGCATTTCTATTTTGTTCAAGAATCAATGGGTATACAGTTGAAGTCGGAAGTTTACATACACTTAGGTTGGAGTCATTAAAACGAGTGTTTCAACCACTCCACAAATTTCTTGTTAACAAACTATAGTTTTGTCAAGTCGGTTAGGACATCTACTTTGTGCATGACACAAGTCATTTTTCCAACAATTGTTAACAGACAGATAATTTCACTTATAATTCCCTTTATCACAATTCCAATAGGTCAGAAGTTTACATACTCTAAGTTGACTGTGCCTTTAAACAGCTTGGAAAATTCCAGAAAATTATGTCATGGCGTTAGAAGCTTCTGATAGGCTAATTGACATCATTTGATTGTCCTCTGTTCTGATGAAACAAAAATAGAACTGTTTGGCCATAATGACCATCGTTATGTTTGGAGGAAAAAGGGGGATGCTTGCAAGCCGAAGAACACCATCCCAACCGTGAAGCACGGGGGTGGCAGCATCATGTTGTGGGGGGGATTTTCTGCAGGAGGGCCTGGTGCACTTCACAAAGTAGATGGCATCATGAGGAGGGGAAATTATGTGAATATATTGAAGCAACATCTCAAGACGGGTCTTCTACATGAACAATGACCCCAAGTATACTTCCAAAGTTGTGGCAAAATGGCTTAAAGACAAGAAAGTCAAGATATTGGAATGGCCATCACAAATCCCTGACCTCAATCCCATAGAAAATTTGAAAAAGTGTGTGCGAGCAAGGAGGCCTACAAACCTGACTCAGTTACACCAGCTCTGTCAGGAGGAATGGGCCGAAATTCACCCAACTTATTGTGGGAAGCTTGTGGAACCCAAAACGTTTGACCCAAAGTTAAACAATTTAAAGGCAATGCTACCAAATACTAATTGAGTGTATGTAAATTTCTGACCCACTGGGAATGTGATGAAAGAAATAAAAGCTGAAATAAATCATTCTCTCTACTATTATTCTGACATTTCACATTCTTAAAATAAAGTGGTGATCCTAACTGACCTAAGACAGGGCATTTTTGCTAAGATTAAATGTCAGGAATTGTGAAAAACTGAGTTAAAATTTATTAGGCTAAGGTGTTTGTAAACTTCCGACTTCAACTGTTTAACATACATGTTTAAGTCCACAAATGGAATCATTGGTCCAGTCGTTGGCAAAAAGGGGCCCTGCCAAAAGGGAGGAGTTGAATGGGAGTTGGTGGGGGAATAGAAGAGTGCTTATAAGGAAGCTATAATTAGATTAGAAAACGTTATTGTCCATTAAGTTTGCACAGAGTGGGAAATAGTCTTTGGCGCTCTGTCTTACAAACAGACAAAAGAACAGACATAAAAACATAGTCATTACACACATTGAGCATTTCCATGTCAATTCATCAGTCTTATTAAGGATTGTCACTGCAGAGAGGGTGAAGGATTTGTTAAAACCGTTCTTCTGTGCGGGTGGCACCTTCAGTCTCCGGCTGGACGGCAGGCAGCATAGGGAAGGATGTGTACAGTGCGTGGGTGTTGTCGCTGAAGACCTGGAGTGCTTCCTTGTATGTTCTGTGTGTAGAGTTCTGGAGTGGTGGTTTGCTTCCGAATTGCCTGCCTGATTGACAACATGTTCCAGTTGAACTACACGGCGGAGGGTTTGATTAGCTTTTTATCTACTGGCCGGGCTCTCCAGGATGCTGTGTGGAGATGGATGGGCTGCTGAGGACTGACGTTGTTTATTTAGTCGGTGTGCTGGTGGAAGAAGGTGTCAGCGCCGACGCAGATCGCCTCATAAGGTGAGCAACAGGCACACTCACCCTCCTTAATGCCCTTGGACTCCCATCCCTCCTGGTACTTGGAACATGATTGATTTTTATGCATTTCAAATGAAGCCGTTACCAAGGGCCAGGGTCTCTTTCGGACACAGCGGTGAGAGGAGAACATTTATTTCCATACTCTTTTGAGGTCCGATATCTGGTCTGTGTTGAATTTCCTGACCTTCAGTATTGGCTTTCCTAAATCAGAGGTGAGTCTGTCAGTCAACTGACCCAGACAAGCAGACAGGCTGCTCGGTCCTAGTGAGATACTCTTGATGAGAAATTATAATCCTGCAATCGATCCGTTTACACTGGGAAATGTATAGATTTTTTCTCATAAACTATAACCTTCGGCAAATCTGTGTGTCACCATAAATATGTACAACCGTTGTCTTTGCTGCATAGGTAAGTATACAAACTAAGCTAAATTTTCCTCTACAGGCAAAGTCACCTTGAGGGTCCAGTGCACATCTACAATTCTCAGCCAGCAGCTATACTGTATATGCATGATGTCAATATCTTTACTCCTCAGATTTGGCAGGTACTTTAGTTTGTGTTTCAGAAGCTACTGGCAGGGCACTATAAATGACATACATGTCTTTGACCTGACAATGACTCCTCCAGTAGCTCCTAGGTAGAGAAGGAGTGTAGTTTCTAGTAGCCATAAAGACGTACAGAGACACATCTGACTCATCTTGCCCAACACATCGATGATTTCAGAGATGGCTTTCAGTCCCTCCGTCTGTCCCTTGCTAATCCACCGTATCTCATCATGTATCTCATACTCTCAATTTCTCTTTTGTTTTGTTTCTGACGAGATGCTGTTTTGTTTTCTGCCCAGTGAAGTCATGCGATAAAACAAAGCAAGACCCAGCAGGATTAAGATAGGAAACAGTGGAGATAGGACAGGATATTGGTGAAATAATGCCAGAAAGGGGTCTGTGTTCTGTGGTGCATTCCCTCACTTAGAACTAAAAAGCTGCTTGTTCGACAAGCAGGCACGCACTAAACAAAGACCAGAGCTGAATTACCGTGGCTAATATATCCCAATGTTCCAAATGGTCCTAAGCTTTGGCAGTGTCTGCTGCTAATAGACTTGGTGAAAGTCAATGCCGGGCCGTTTCCCACCCACATAGATTTAATGGATGGAAGCACGATTGTATGTAGGCAAAGTGGATGGATTGATGCTGTATATTCAGACTGGGACTAATGCAGAGCGACAGCGCAGGAGAGGTGATTATTATCGTTGCCCATGGTTATAGAGCTATAATTATCCTGGGAAGCAATCAATTCTGTGTCGCAGGCAGCGGAGTGTGAGTGCTCAGGGTATATTCACGGTGTTTGGTTGACTCTGGTTTGATAGACTACACTTTCACCCTCTCTGAAAAAGGTGGTGAGTTTCCTAGAAAAGACATGACCCTCAGCTGTTGCACTTATCGACACATTTTCAAGTGTCTGCCTCTGGTTTCACCCCATACGAGAGAGATTGAGAAATGTTAAATAAGGATCTCATTTCTATTTATCTAGGTGAGTAGGTTTAAGGGTGTGTCTTGTGTCAAATAATAACAATATTCACATTCACACTTTCCTCATGCTGTCCTTAGACACATGAAATAAACATTTACCATTAGATAATATTTACCATACCTCCTTACACTTACTACCCCAGGAGGGAGAAATTACTATTTAAATGGTCTGTGGTCTCCATTTATTTGCTTAATGGGCCGAGTCCCTTCACATAATGGCCTCAATTGCTCTCTCTGTGTTATCATTGCAAATTGTGTTTTTTATCACTAAATGACAATGGCATCAACAACAAGCACCTCTTGGCTGGCACCACACTAGACCGTACTTGACTTTAGCATTGGGAATCATCAGAGTGCAAGACATGCTAGCCTCTTAGGGATTGAGGTACTTGTCCCTGAAGCTGTGGTGTCAAAATGTTACAGCCCTTCTCTTCACTCTACATAAACAAAGGAAACGGCCCTCCAGTTTTGGGGCAGCTGTCAGCACATCTACCATTGGTGCACTCTGTCCTTTCTTGACCAAGGTGTCATCCATACAATCATCACAGAGAAGAGATAGCCACACAATCATGTTTCCCATCTAAAGAGTCTTGGGCACGGACTAAATGGGTTTTTAGAGCAGAGCCCAGCTAGCACATTGGGCTCAAAGAAACATATGTTTCTCAGAACGTTATGGGATGGCTGGGAGTAGATCAGGGTGGGAGAAAAATAATGGCCTCCTCCTAGGAAACTTTTAAAGGCTGTTGACCTGCTCTGTGTTGGAAGACTGCTTCCTCTTCTACTGTACACTGCTTTCTCTTTACTATCTCAAACATATCCTTATTGTCAATGTTCCAGGTGAATGGAATAAAGCGGAGTCAGGCGCAGGACACAGGTATGAGTAAAGCCACGATATTTACTCAATATCAACAATAATCCAACAAGGATAAACATAAACAATCCAGAACATGTACACGGAACCACTTGACAAAAACAATCACGCACAAAACAAAAGGGGAAACCAGAGGGTTAAATAAGGAATGTGATTATGGAATGGAAACCAGGTGTGTACAATGAAGACAAAACAAAACGAAAATGAAACATGGATCGGTGGTGACTAGAAAGCCGGTGACGTCGACCGCCGAACGCCGCCCGAACAAGGAGAGGGACCAACTTCGGCGGAAGTCGTGACACTTATGTCCTTGTTTCACTTCGGTATGAAGAGATTCGGGAGATAGGCGCAGGAATGCGTAATAGTTTTTTCTTGTTAAGCCCCAAATTACGGCATGCCGTGTAAAGGCACGGGGACGAAGACCAAACAAACAAGTAACAAAAACACAGGGTTGAAACCCAAACAAAAGAGCGAGGAGTACCTCGAATAAATAACACAAGCGCACAATGATTAACACACGGGACGAGACCCGTAATCAGCTGCACAATCCACAAGGGCACAAAAGCCCAAAACACACAGCTCAGGTACTCACGCACCAAAGGACATTGTAACAATAATCGACAGCACCACGGTGAACAAAGGGCACATATATACAAATACAATCAGGGGGAATAGGGGCCAGGTGTGCTCAATGAAAGTTCGGTATTGGGTATTTAAGCCGTTCATCCTCAGTCCCAGCAAATAGGATATGTACATCTGCTTAAATTTTCTTCAAGTAACTAGCTATATAGGCTAGATGTGACACTGCAGTCCTAAATTAGGTCACCATTGCCCTTGATTCTAAGCAATGTTGTACTGCTATTTTTATTGACTTGGCCAAAGCTTTTGATACGGTAGACCATTCCATTCTTGTGGGTCGGCTAAGGAGCATTGGTGTCTCTGAGGGGTCTTTGGCCTGGTTTGCTAACTACCTCTCTCAAAGAGTGCAGTGTATAAAGCTAGAACATCTGTTGTCTCAGCCACTGCCTGTCACCAAGGGAGTACCCCAAGGCTCAATCCTAGGCCCCACACTCTTCTCAATTTATACTGAACAAAAATATAAAGGCAACATGTAAAGTGTTCAAATAAAAGATCCCACAAAAAAGCGTATTTCTCTCAAATGCTGTGCATATTTTTTGTTTACTATCCTGTTAGTAAGCATTTCTCCTTTGACAACATAATCCATCCACCTGACAGGTGTGGCATATCAAGAAGCTGATTAAACAGCATGATCATTACAAAGGTGCACCTTGTGCTGGGGACAATACAAGGCCACTCTAAAATGTGAAATGTTGTCACACAACACAATGCCACAGACGTCTGAAGTTTTTAGGGAGTGTGCAATTGGCATGCTGAGTGTAGGAATGTCCATCAGAGCTGTTGCCAGAGAATTTAATGTTAATTTCTCTACCATAAGCCACCTCCAATGTCTTATAGAATTTGGCAGTACGTCCAACCGGCCACACAACTGCAGACAACGTGTATGGCGTTGTGTGGGCGAGCGGTTTGCTGATGTCAACGTTGTGAACAGAGTGCCCCATGGTGGCGGTGGAGTTATGGTACGGGCATGCATTAGCTACAGACAACGAACACAATGGCATTTTACTGATGGCAATTTGAATGCACAGAAATACTGTGACGAGATCCTGAGGCCCATTGTGAGGCCCCCTTTTTTTAAGGTATCTATGACCAGCAGATGCATATCTGTATTCCCAGTCATGTGAAATACTACATAGATTAGGACCTATTGAATTTCTTTCAATTGACAGATTTTTGATTTTTGTTCAGTATACATCAACAACATAGCTCAGGCAGTCTTGTCCATTTAGTATATGCAGATGATACAGTCTTATGCTTAGCTGGTCCCTCCCTGGATTTTGTGGTAAATGTTCTACAAGGAAGCTTTCTTAGTGTCCAACAAGCTTCTCTCCCCTCAACCTTGTTCTGAACACCACCAGAACAAAGGTCATGTGGCTTGGTAAGAAGAATGCCCCTCTCCCCACCGGTGTGATTACTACCTCTGAGGGTTTAGAGCTTGAGGTACTCACCTCATACAAGCACTTGGGAGTATGGTTAGATAGATGGTTCACTGTCCTTCTCTCAGCACATATCAAAGCTGCAGGCTAAGGTTAAATCTAGACTTGGTTTCCTCTATCATTATCGCTCGTCTTTCACCCCAGCTGCCAAACGAACCCTGATTCAGATGACCATTCTACCCATTTTAGATTACGGAGACGTAATTTATAAATCGTCAGGTAATGGTGCTCTCGAGCGACTCTTTACCATTTGGCCATCAGATCTGCCCCCAATGCTTCTTATACTGTAGGACACATCACTGCACTCTATTCTCTGGTCATCTCTGTATACCTGACGCAAGACCCACTGGTTGATGTTTATTTATAAAACCCTCTTAGGCCTCCCTCCCCTCTATCTAAGATACCTACTGCAGCTCTCATCCTCCACAACACCCGTTCTGCCAGTCGCATTCTGGTAAAGGTCCCCAAAGCACACACATCCCTTGGTCGCTCTTCTTTTCAGTTTGCTGCAGCTAGCGACTGGAACGAGCTGCAAAAAAAACCTTAAACTGGACAGTTTTATCTCCATCTCTTCATTCGAAGACTAAATCCTGGGCACTCTTACTGACACTTGTGCTTCGCGTGATTATTGTTGTCTCAACCTTCTTGCCCTTTGTGCTGTTGTCTGTGCCTAACAATGTACGTACCATGTTTTGTGGTGCTGCCATGTTGTGTCGCTACCGTGTTGTTGTTGCTAACATGCTGTGTTGTCATGTGTTGCTGCCATGGTGTGCTGTTGTCTTAGGTCTCTCTTTATGTAGTGTTGTGGTGTCTCTCTTGTCATGATGTGTGTTTTGTCCTACATTTTTATTTTTAATCCCAGCCCCCGTCCCCGCAGGAGACCTTTTGCATCTTGGTACGCAGTCATTGTAAATAAGAATTTGTTAACTGACTTGCCTAGTTAAATAAAGATTAAATAAATAAATAAAATAGTAGTTAATGATAAAAATCCAAAATATATAGTCTTTGTGTCCCAGATGCTCTGTTCCTCCCATCCTGGCTAATAAACACAACGCATACACATTGTTGTCATAGTCTGTTTGATGATGAGGGATGTGCCAACCTTAATGAGCACTTCAGAGAGAGAGACACATTTCCTGTCGGTAGCCCACGTTTGGTGCCCTGAAACTTTCTACCTCAGCAGTAGACGTCCCTACCAAGCACTGTAGGAATGAAAAGGTCCAAGATGAGTGGCAGAACTGGAGCATGGGCCTGCACATGACATAGGGTTCATCCCTGCAGGTCATCACACCCAACTCACTTAGGTGACTCACTGCCGTACAATAAAATCCATCCTTCAACTCCCATCCTAAATAGCTGTTAATGGTGTTTTTCAATTTGCTGTTGTATATTGTCCAGAGACTGGACGCCTGGACATGTAATATTCATCAGAATAACGTGCCTCTGACACTTGGATAACCACATGAATAATGAAAAAGGGCACAGGCTACAACATAAACATACTGATGGATGCATTATGGAATATGGGATGCGTTGAGGAATAGAATGCATCGCCATAGAAAATCATTGTGGATGAATGACTTGATAATTGAATGTAAACGCATGTCATTTAGTCGCTGTAGGGAAGACTCAACCTAGGAAGAGTCCCAGATAGTATATATGGTTGTTCACCCAAGCATACATCATCTTTTGGCATGATGAGATCCTCTGTACTGTCCTGTACACTTGTTAAGAGATAAGAAATTAGTCCAGCAAAGTTGAACCACGTGGCCCTATACTAAGAGGGCTGGATCGATGCGATGGTCGCCCTGGTCATTCTTATGACAGTTACCCTGACCTGTCAGCATTCATATCTCAGGGTAGTGGTGTGACCTTCCTGACGCAGAGGCCAGGGTTGTGACGGAAGACAGGGGTGCAGGAGGTGGGGTCTGGGGACTGTCCAAAACCCCTGTGCCCTCCTCCCTCCTCCCTCCAGCCCCCTGCTCTGCCGTTGGCTCCAGTGTGAGTAGTGAAAGGTCATCCTCTGCTGTCCTGTATTATCTGCCCTTTCTGTTCAGCCAAGATCCCCCACTGCTCTCCAGCCTGCTGTCTCTGTGCCTCTCTGTGCCTCAAACACAGCTCCACCAGTCAGACATGAGATTAAAACACTGTCTGTCTGTCTGTCTGTCTGTCTGTCTGTCTGTCTGTCTGTCTGTCTGTCTGTCTGTCTGTCCTGTCTGTCTGTCTGTTCTGTCTTCGTCTGTCGTTCTGTCTGTCTGTCTGTCGTCGTCTGTCTGTCTGTCTGTCTGTCGTTGTCTGTCCTGTCTGTCTGTCTGTCTGTCTGTCTGTCGTCTGTCTGTCTGTCTCTGTCTGTCTGTCTGTCTCTGTCTGTCTGTCTGTCTGTCTGTGTCTGTCTGTCTGTCTGTCTGTCTGTCTGTCTGTCTGTCCTGTCTGTCTGTTGCTGTCTGTCTGCTGTCCTGTCTGTCTGTCTGTTCTGTCTGTCTGTCTGTCTGTCGTCTGTCTGTCTGTCTGTCTGTCTGTCTGTCTGTCTGTCTGTCTGTCTGTCTGTCTGTCTGTCTGTCTGTCTGTCTGTCTGTCTGTCTGTCTGTCTGTCTGTCGTGTCTGTCTGTCTTGTTCTGTCTGTCTGTCTGTCTGTCTGTCTGTCTGTCTGTCTGTCTGTCTGTCTGTCTGTCTGTCTGTCTGTCTGTCTGTCTGTCTGTCTGTCTGTCTGTCTGCACACTGTCCTACTGTCCATCCTTCTGTCTTTCTGTCTCTCTATGCTCTGCACCACACAGCCTCTTCCAGGCAGAGACGAGATTAAACACTGTCTGTCTGTCTGCACACTGTCCTTCTGTCCGTCCTTCTGTCTCTCTGTTTTCTGCACCACATAGCCTCCACCAGGCAGAGATTAGATTGAACCCTGTTTTCTGCACACTGTCCTTCTCTCTCTGGTTATAATTTCCAGTTTTAAACAAACATGGAGCCTCTCTAATTACCTCTGAGCCTGATTAGCAGTGTTGGACCATGGAAAATACTTTAATTACTTCCAGGTTGGCATCCTCTATTTGTCTCAATGGCAAGGACTCTGGCTCTCTTTTGTATCTCTCTTTCTCACCTCTTTTCTTACCTTCCGTTATATTACCCCCCCACCATTATCTCTCTCTCTCTCTATCCCCCCCTCTCTCGCTCCCTCCAGTTTTCTGGTGATAAGTTATTGAAGTATTATCACACTGGGGCTGCCAAAGGCTTACAGTGATCAGGATGTGTCTAGCTACCACACAGAACACAACATGACAAGTTTCCAGGCACTGAATGTCCTATCCATGTTTTTGGCAGCGGTACAAATWTTTGGCAAGATTAAGTCTGATTAATTACTTGCAGTCCTTAGTTTAACACCAATAGTCACTTGACACAAAATGACAGCACAGTAAGAGACTGTAACTGTTCACAGGTCCTTAGTCTGATTGCACATTTCTTGAAAATTAATCCATGTTAACAGTCGAAACAATAACAGAGTTATTCCCAATGTGAAAGAATGGTTACATAGATTAGTCTGTAATCACCTCTCTCCAGGCATACATGTGTTGCTTTCTTACTAATGTAATCATGCTGCTTTAATTTGTTTGCAAAAAGTTTTTTTCTACTTAAACCAAATTGTTATGATAAATATTGAAAAGAAAACAATTCAAGTATGAAAATAATGTGTTGCAATCGCTGGTGGTCATAAAGTAGCAGTTTCCCTCTCTCTGCTCCGTGATTATGCATGTAACTGGCACAGAGTGAGTTATTTATATTTTGGAGTGTGTCGCCCCACTGCCATGATGTATCGCCTGATTGCCACGACTGTTTTTCTGGGTCAGACAGAGCATGCGCACGCGCACACACACGCGAACAAAGAGTATATTTCTCACCTCGATGCTCCTCTTCCTCCTCATCTAAATATAAACGTGACTAACGGCGGGGCGATAGCGATCACCCTCAGTCAAGATGGCGACCCCCCCCCCTTCAGCAGTCCCTCACACGGCCTAGCAGGGCTGTATTTCATTTGTTAGATCCATGTTGTTTTCTAACCGGCATTAAGCAGTGCAGTGTGTAAAGCACCAAGTCCCAATTACACCTGAGCATTTTGTGTCTCTCCACCAATGGCAGACAGATAATTATCGTTGTCTGTGAATAATGCATARGTAATAAACGTGGTGCTGCCAGCTATCGTTTGCCTCTTTCAGTGCCCCCAGGGGAACTTGTCAGGTGGGTGCTCGCCTGTCGGCTGCCTGCATTGCCTGGCTGGAGCTTGGCATGGTCCCCACCCACCCTCCCTCTCTCTGTCCCTCTGTCCCTCTGTCCTCATACACTAGATGGCACAAAGGCAACAGAGCAGAGGTGCACTATAATCTATGTAACAGTGGGCGTACACATTACGGCAGCCAAAATGTCTATTACCTTGTAGTCGAGATGAATATGAGAAATGACTGGGGAAAATAGAATTTGGACTCATGTAGTACATTAGGCAATTCAAGCACTGCATATGTGCCATGGAAAGGCAGCAATGCTTTGTATTTCTCATCAGGTTTCCTCACATAGACCTATACATTCTACTCACATACTCCTTCTCATTGTAATTATTGTGGGCATTCTGGTGATCACCTGTACCAGTGAGTGTAGTTAATGACTGTTGACTCATGCTTGTTCTGTCTCTTTAGAAAACTAGCAAGAGCARTTGCGAGTAATTTAGCATCAAATCAAATGATGACAGTTGAATAGGATGAAACCACATTTACCTACAATGTGTTAAYACACCATCTGTAATTGAATTTCAATAACAATACTGAAACAAGCCAAGACTCACAGCAGAAAGCAGTAGGTGTAAAACAGGCTTTAGTGACTCCACACTACAGTGTTTGATAAATCACTTCCTGTTTGGCATAAACATACTGAATGTGACCTCCGCCTAATCTCTAACGTGACCATATTTATTTTAGGTACCAGGGACAATATTAGGAACGTCTTCCTTGAGATGAGTAAATGGCATTCCCGCCCGAGCGCTGAAGTGTCATCTGGCCCGGGCTCGTCACGGCCTTTCCTGTCACCACGGCTAACGGCGTTTGTCACCCATATCAATCATCCCACCTCTGCCGCAGCCGCCTCATCGGTCATTGTTTCAACGTTGAGATTTTTTTCTTGCCGTCTTCATGACCACCATCCATCACACTCAGAGGAGCTTTCCTCCTCCTCTCCAGCTCACAAGTACAGAGAAGATAAAAGGAGGAGCTTCTCTTCCACTACTTCTCCATACTTCTGCATAGTTCTCTCTTTTATATTTTTTCGTACTGTAGGCTGTCTTTGTTTTTCACCTTTGCGCTCTTTCTCGCCCCATTGGGAGTCCAAGTGTTAACTATTTTGATCACTTAAACTGAGTTTTCCTCAACACACATGGGAAATGGACTCTTGTCACTTTAATTAAGGCGATTCAGGTAGAAGCAATGTGTTGTTCATCTCTTTACTTCCCCTCTCGTCTCTCTCTGGGGTGACGTGTGCTTATTTCCTGTCCTGGCAGAGGGAACCGGCCCCTGAGGGGACGATCGAAGCGGGGGGAGAATTAAGCCTCAGTGTCCCCTGTCACTTTGGGTTTCAAGACCTTACATTACTGTTAACGTAGTGGGGCTTCAATGGAGGAGCCTGCGGGGGATATTAGGGCTCTAGGGGCACAACTTCAATTGGTTATTGATTTCAGATCTTAATGAAAAAATACAACTTTACTTTGGGCTTATCAAGCTGCGAAAACTAGATATCCACAATATTACAGTTTATATTGCGGATATTGGCTGCTCTTTTCGTGTATGATTAAATTCTTTCTGTCTTATTTTCTGCCGGTTCAATCAAGGGAACAGTCTGCAGATATTAAATGTGTCAGCAAATGCAAGCCCTGACCTGGATCAGATTAGAAAATCACAACGATGATGTTGAGGATAGAGTAGGTGATGAAAGTTCCTATTTTTCTCCATTACAAACCATTTTGGTTGCTTCCTGGTTGTCGTCAGGGCCAGTCAGCGCATTTGTGATTAGCCAATCACAACCATTTATTTCGCCCTGTGTTTGTGTATCTATCTCAACAGGTTTTAACCCTTTGAAGAAAATGGTCTCTCAACCTGAACCGTCTCTGTAAATCAGAACAGTCCAAGAAATAGGTTGAGGTGTTGTTTCATTGGGAAAACGCTCAGTGGCTTAGCACTCAGGGGAGGACATGGAAGAAACCATTGACATGCCTGCCGTGGTAAGGCCTTGATTTTATCTCTCCATTTAGGCCCGATTGAAGTCTTTCCACAAGGACCACTGAGACAGTTGCAAACACAACAGAGCCCTGACCAATCCTACAACGTCCTTCTTTAACTGTGGCATTAGTACCATGCCTGGTTGTGTCTACTGCTTTGTGGGAATATATAAGTTGACTGTTCAGTGAACAGAACTTAGACAAAACAGCATAGAGTTCATCAATACAGTACAAGACACAGACAAAATGTATGTGTGGATGTTGAGGATTGGTGTGTGTGTGTACAGTATTAGTGTACAGTATGTGTATGAGGTTTGCAAGTTTGTGTGAAAACCTGCAACGTGACATAAGATGGTTACACAACTGCAAGACGTGGTTGTTGAATATGCATACACAGCACTCTCCCACCTCCCACTTACCTACTTTTTACACCCCCCACCCCCCAGCGCAATCTTCACATGCAAATGCCCCAGTCTGTGGGTGGGCTGTTGCTGTGGCAAACCCGGGAACATAAATTACATTTGCATGTGATTGAGGAGGACC